>NC_056744.1:1387641796-1387884296 GCF_019279795.1 Protopterus annectens | reverse complement strand
TTGCTACTGTAATAGGGATTGTCTTCACAGTCATGGTGTGTGTGGGAGGTCACATCTGTTTTTCAACATGTGTGCCATTGGCTACTGACAGACATCCTAAGGACATCATAGTACAGTACCACTGCTAGCACAGTAATGTTCCTGTGGACTACAGCAGAGATATGGCCAATATATGTGGACAGTCTGACACACTCTGAACAGTCCAGAAGTATACACAGAACCCCTTAGTGCAAAACATGTGGACCAAGCCTGACAATGTGGATGTTAACAGCCATGTAGATGGGTATAACACGTAACTACTGGTATATATTTGCCCCCATAGGTTATGCATTCACACCCCCCTGTCTGACTGACACATAATAACCACTGGTACAGAGGTGCCATGGCCACATACTATCCACTAGTTATTGACATACATCTGTACAGCATCTCACTGCTTTGTCTGACATACATGACTGTTATGGTGGCCCAGCAGCAGTACATCTGGAAAGTATCTGGACATGACATCTCACTGGTAAGTACACTAAGCTGCTAGGCATGTAACAAAGCACGGTGCAGGCTACAGGCAGACTGGCTCAACACTGGCCTACATTTCCTATGGGGGAAATACACATGTGCCTGCATATATAGCAGGGTCTACAGGTATGTCACAGCACAGAGTAACAGACACCTGTGTGAAAGTGCATAACCACAACCAACGTGAACACAGCCACAGCCACATATTACAGTATATGGACTATCTGTTCAACAACATTCTCATATGTGCCACTCACACACTAACCCTACATATACTGGGCCACTACACAGTGTGGTCCAATGTCTGTCTGTGGTATGGGACATGTGTGTGTTTGGCCCTACAAACATGTAAGCTGATAGGGTAACATACAGTGGAGCAGCATGTAACATCAGACAGAACAGGACCTAGAACAATGACATCTACCACAGTCTGTACACAGGCCAAGGTACATATTAACAATACACACACTGTCGACAATCACCATAAGTACACAGACCTCAGTACTGTACACACAACCACAGAATGTACAGCAAATATAACCCCTACTATACAGAACATGTGTAGCAGTTTGATATCTCACTGGCTTGTTATCAGATATGATGTCACTAAATATGGTGTACATCACATATGCACCTCTTACTGCATGACATATGTACAAATGTTGACAGAGTTGTGGCTGGAGGCACAAACAGAGGGCCAATATTGACATGTTGCTGTGATAACCTCATACATTTACTGTTGTAGCAGGGTTTGTTGCAACATATGTCCTATGAGGGATATGAAGTTAGTAACTCATACGGCTGTCACAATCTACAGACTGCAATCCTCACACTACCTTCTGCAATTCACCGATAGGTGCTCCGTGGGTAACACCTTAAACAAAAGTCACCACACACTGCCCAGTCTGCAGATGACCCTACAGATGGGGGTTTCCTCATAAACATAGAACTGACATGACAGGTATTTCTTGGGTGGCATAAGCCAGGGAACCTTGTTGGCTAGGCTTACATGGGCCCTTGGGCCGCTAGCCTAGTACCTACCTATGAACCTATGTAGGACAGCCATATCCACATACACCCTGTTAAACCAACATTACTCCAAATGCAGTATAGCAGCACTTACAGTCTGTAGTCAGGTCAGGCACATCCCCCTCCTGTGTGTTGGCCTGTTTCCACAGTGTATGTTGTTTGAGGTAAATCCCCTAGCCATCTGTGATGCTGTTTGCCAAATAACAGATCGAGTTCCTGCTTACAGAGAATGAAAAGGCCCAACACCAGCATGATGTTCCTAGATATTGGAGTGTGTTTCCATGCAATGGGCTATGGGAATGTTACCACAGCAGTTCCACATGCAATCAGCTAGAAGAGGGCTGCAATTCATGCAGAGGCAATCAGCTGATCATGAACATCACTTAAAATACACATGCTGCTGCCTAAGCAAAGCAGGTGTAAGTCTCCACATCCACCAGAGAGGGAGTGAGAGAGGTAGACAGAGACAGAGATAAGTCAGGGAGGGGTGGAAGAGTAAAACTTTAGCACACTTGTGTCACACACCTACCAGTACAGGGTATCAAACCCCTGACGACTATGTAGTGCTATCACAGGTCTATGCAGTTATTGGATGCACCACATAGGTTACACGTTGAGGAGTCCTTCAAATGTATATGTGATGGTGAGTGACATCTGCAACAGTGATATGGTAGCTATACGGTAGGTCTAGTACACGTGCCTGTCCGCATAAACAGGTGTCAGCGCCACACTCTCACAGGGACGCACACACATTGACACACTTGGCAGGGCCAGGAATACAACTCATCACTAGTGAGACTGCCACCACACAGTACTGTGCAGCTATCACATGCACCACAGGGTCATACAGAGATTACATGGGCAAAGGGTATGTGGAGGTGTCTGACATCAGACAGCATGCTTCAGTATGCCAATGGGGGTTGTAGTGAGTGTGAATGTGGTCATAGGCATCATACAACACACACACAGACACAGGGTGCCAGTACTGACATGCATGGGTGCATTGCTTCACGGATGTGTAGTGGTCGACTGTGCCAGACAGCTATAGAAGGCTAGGTGATGGGTATACCTTGGCATCAGGCCACATGAGGAGAATGGTCTGCAGTGTGGCTCAGGGGTGTAGTGTCTGGATTTGGCCACACAAGTGGGTATTGTATTCACCATCCAGTCACCTAGGTAACTATTGTGTGTGGCCAATGCTGTGCATTGCTTGCCATGTATGTGTTCCTTAGTCCATGACATGGACAGTGTCTGAGATGTGCACACCTCCCACATACATGTACAGTGACATGTGGAACTGTACCTGTGGTGTCTGGCCCATGTTGTGTATGCAGATTATCATCAGATGTGCCAGTCCTGTCCTCATGTGGTGGGAACTGTTAATAGAAAGCAGGTTGACCCTGCACCTACATTGATAGCACGATACAGGTATTCCCTGGTGTCACTGGCATCTGTCATTACAGGGCATGTTTTTCTGGCATGGTATGTCCTTTGTTGGTCACAATTGATGGCACCACAGGTGTTGCAGGTGTCCAGTAGGGAACATAGGGAAGGTGCACTGTCAGCATGTACGTGCCTATTGGACTGATGGACAGGGTGCCATGCCCTCTGTAGCCCACTGCAATCACACCATGGTTACTATCAGTGGGCAATATGCAGGGCACTACCAACATAGCAGCTGCTGCCTAGGCAAGTGTGTGTGTGTGTGTGTGTGTGTGTGTGTGTGTGTGTGTGTGTGTGTGTGTGTGTGTGTGTGTGTGTGTGTGTGTGTGTGTGAGACATGGGTTGAGAGTGTTCTCTGGGTAATACAAGTGTTGCTAACTTTGTTCACTTGGCCTTGATGTCACATGTAGGGGTATGGATTTGCACCCCAGCCTCTCGACTATTTCACATCTGTTATCCCTGTATGGTGGACATTGTGATGTATACTAGGGCCACCATATAAGAAATTTGCAAAACCCGCTCCACATTGAGTCCATTTGTTACACACTCACAACCACCTCCATGCAGGATATGAATGACAAACACAGGCACACACACACACACACACACACACACACACACACACACACACACACACACACACACACACACACACACACACACACACACACCTGTCATGTCTGGGATTAGAATTCCTACCTAACTACACCATTATAGGATACACCACAGAGATTACTGGAGTACTCTTTCCCCAAAGGTGTATTTCACAGTGAATGACATCAGCAGAATTGCCAACATAGGGCATTTGAATTGTAGTGAGTGTGACTAGCCTAAAATGCATTGCTCCCTACACAGGCATAGAAACACACACAAAAACATCCACAACTGCCATGTGTGGGAATAGAACCCCTACCAGAGTTCTATATCACACTACAGCATTAAGCTGTTACAGGACGTGCCACGGGGATTACTGGAGTACTCATTCCCCAAAGGTATATTTCACAGTAAATGACATCAGCAGGATTGCCAAAGTAGGGCATTTGAATTGTAGTGAGTGTGACTAGCTTAAAATGCATTGCTCCCTGCACAGACAGAGACACACACACTTGCCATGTCTGGGATTAGAACTCCTATCTAACTAGTTTATCACACTACAGCAGTACACAGTTATAGGATGCGCAATAGAGATTACTGGGCTACAGCTTTCCCAAAGGTGTATTTCACAGTGAATGACAACAGCAGCCTTGCCAAAGTAGGGCATTTGAATTGTAGTGAGTGTGACTAGCCTAAAAGGCATTGTTCTCTACACAGACAGAGACACACACACACAATTGCCATGTCTGGGATTAGAACTCCTACCTAATTAGCAGTATGCAGTTATAGGATGAGCCATGGAGATTACTGGGCTACAGCTTTTCCAAAGGTGTATTTCACAGTGAATGACATCAGCAGCCTTGCCAAAGTAAGACATTTGAATTGTAGTGAGTGTGAATAGCCTAAAAAGCATTGCTCTCTACACAGACAGAGACACACACACACACACAAACACACGTTGCCATGTTGGGGACTAGAACTCCTACCTAACTAGTTTATCACATTTCAGCAGTATGCAGTTATAGGATGAGCCACAGAGATCACAGGGTTACACCTTTCCCAAAGGTGTGTTTCACAGTGAATGACATCAGCAACCTTGCCAAAGTAGGGCATTTGAATTGTAGTGAGTGTGACTAGCCTAAAAAGCATTGCTCTCTACACAGACAGAGACAGACACACACAATTGCCATGTATGGGATTAGAATTCCTATCTAACTGGTTTATCACACTACAGCAGTACGCAGTTATGGGACATGTCACAGAGATTACTGGGTTACACCTTTCCCAAAGGTGTATTTCACAGTGAATGACATCAGCAGCCTTGCCAAAGTAGGACATTTGAATTGTACTGAGTGTGACTAGCCTAAAAAGCATTGCTCTCTACACAGACAGAGACACACAGTTGCCATGTCTGGGGTTAGAACTCCTACCTAACTAGTTTATTATATTATAGCAGTACGCAGTTATAGAACATGCCATGGAGATTACTGGGATATACCTTTCCCAAATGTGTAGTTCAAAGTGGATGACCTCAGCAGGCTTGTCATAGTAGGGCTATGGGGAGTGCAGTGTGTTTTCATGGGCCATAACCCATTCATCTAGAGCTTGACACATCACATGTGGGCACATGCAGGGTTATATTCCACAGGTACATGTATACAGCTGCTAGATGACTACTTCCTTGTATAGTCATGTTGCACAGCTAACACTTGCACCACATAGTCTGTAATGCTGCTGGATACCTGTGGCTAATGTCTATAGTGAGTGACATTTACACCTCATGTAGTTGTAGCCATTTGGCTGTGTGCTGGGTGGGACAGGTCTCATAATGGATGGCTCCTTGTCACAGTCACTGTCTTCCACACATCTATGTATGTCTACATTTGGCTTATTATAATTTGTTGTACTTGGATATGTGTCTGTATTCCTATCCACTGTGTGCACAAAACATGACTGGTGCATACTGAGGAGTGTATGCACTAACATCTGAAAATGCCAGATATGTATGGTCCACTGTTGTTTGCAGACATTGGCTTCATTTAAGTGTGTGAGCATGCCCTGTAAGACCTTTCAGTATGTTGTTGTTTGACATTGCTTTCATTTCTCTAAGTGTGTGAGCATGCCCAGTATGCCCTTCTGTATTGAATGAGTGGACCAGTTTCAGGTAGTTTGTACACCATTGCAAACCTTTGTGTTGTACACCTACAGGTAGCAAACTGTTTCTGCAGGGTATCCGTTGATCATTTGGCAATATGGGGACAAACTGTGCAGGGATAGTGTGTACTGTAGGTGACTGTGTCTGTGCTGCTTCAACTGCATGGTACTGCTGTTAGCAGAGCTATTCAGACATGTGCACTGTTATACACTGTGATATTTTCTGTCCTCATGTACTATCAAGTAGACATTCTTGCTCACAGTGATGTCTTGGGGGACAAGGGTGACTGCAGCTGTGTCTGGTACTGTGGGCAGACACCTTACATATTCATGGTAAGTTATGCCATTTTGGAGGGGGAGATGCAGACACTTGCTGCTGGGTCTGTGTATCCGGTTCAGCACCTTGGTACAGTGCTGGCTGAGGATCCCATACTTGTACATGCATCAACATGACAGTATGGCATTATCTTGCTGTCAATGCCTCACAGCTGCACAGATTCACACAGGTTACCCAGAGGCAGGGGCCATGGGTCAAGACATTATCCCTATTGTGGTATACAGGCAGGTGTGTAGCCACCCATTTATGTGTTTGCAGCCAGGAATAGTGTGTGCACACAGGTTGGTGTCGGACCCTGCACATTCCATGCTGCCCGTGCTCCCACCCCCCTCTGTTATTCTAACCTCTTCCATACATTATGCATACATTCTCTGATACTTTCCCTAAGGGTATCACCCCATCACAGGTGTGTGTTAGTGTTGTTCCACAGCTCATGCAGTGGGACATGCTGGGCATGTTACTGTGGTTTGTCTACATAGCCTTGCATATGGCTTATGTGGAGTGTGTTATGTTGTTGTTTGGGTGTCCATGACATAACATGCATTGGCAGTATGTGTGAGACACAGACCTTTGGCAGAGGTCTGTGAGCCATTAGGTGTTGTTGCAGGCCAGATGTGGCAGGCCATTGCATTCTGTCAGTCCTACAGTCTCAGACCACCATACAGTATACTCCCCTGGGTGACAGGGTAGGTGTGATAGGTGTGCATGCCAATATCTTCTATCAGTCTTGATCAGGTGGTGTGGATGCTGGCAGGGTGTTACCTACAGCTAGGGACACACCTGCATGGGACACCTGCACTGCATTCTGCATTCTTCCGCTATTGCCATACACAGATGGGGTCATATTGTACCCATTCCCCACAGCAGGGATATGACCAGAGAGGTACCTGTGGATGGTGTTTGCGTCAGCTGGGTGCATGTGTGCTATGGACACTATTTGCATCTGACACACAGATATGAATGGGGCATTCCAGTTATGCTGGCATGTGCAGGTATATCAGCTGATTCCCAATACATCAGTCCTACCTCCTTTGTGATCTGCAAGTGTTCGGGCAGACATCACTGGTATCCCCTACTACAGGACCAGTTAATATGATACATATTTGTATGTACAATTCCAAGTGTGTCTCCATTTTACAGTGACACAATATATACTGTAGGTTTGGGATACTTACCCCTGTGTACTGCTTGTATATCTTGCCCAACAGCCATGCTATGTCAGTCTTTCAGATGGTGACACATATTAGCACCATACATTTACAATGGCTTACTGCTAGCATGTGTTATACTGGTGGGAATTGTCTTTAGCACTGCAGTTGTGAGGGCTTGTCCCTGCCATCAGCACTAGTGGGCAATGGCCACCAGGTCTTACCTCAACATGCATACATATTGACCACTCTCACACAATATGAAACACACACCAACCTAACACACACAGAACTGCATATTGTGCAAATGATACAACCTATCCTGCTACCTTGGCCACCTCTGGGCATTTGTGCTCCACTGGAATTATACATATACAGACATATTACTACATTTCTACATAGGGTTGTGGGGGGCACACATGACTGTTACGACATGTGTACATCGGATTGGAGGGGTGCACACCAGACCATTACTACATTTCTAAATAGGTTTGGGGGGGCACACCTGACTGTTACTACATGTCTAGGTTGGGTTGGGGGAGCACACCAGACTGTGTCTACATACCTAAACAGGATTGGGGGAGGGGGCACACCTGAATGTTACTACATGTCTACACAGGATTGGGGGAGGGGGCACACCTGTCTGTTTCTACATTTCTACACAGTGGTTGGGAGGCGGCACATTTGACACTACATTTCCATATTGGGGGAAGAGACACACCTGACTGTTTCTACATGTCTACATAGGAGTGGGGGTGCACACCTAATTGTTGCTACATTTCTACACAGGCTTGGGGGGCACACTTGACTGTTACTACATTTCTACACAGGATTGGGGGGACACATCTGACTGTTACTACATTTCTACACAGGATTGGGGGGACACATCTGACTGTTACTACATTTCTACACAGGATTGGGGGGCACACTTGACTGTTTCTACATTTCTACATAGGATGGGGAGGCACACCTGGCAATTGTACAGATTTGCTATGACTGTACTGGTATGTCAGGTACTCCATTTCATTCTGTATTCTAACCTATCATGCTGACTAGAGGCATATCAGTGTACTGCAGGTCTTAGCTTTGGTTGACCTACATATTAGTGTCTGACTTTCTACCCTTCAGAACTAACATCCCACTGCCTGACCTGATGTAGTCTGTCTGTCTGTCTGTGTAGGCCTGGGGGGGGTTACCCATAGGCATCATTCAGAGGCCATAGCACAGCCTCTGTTTGTGTTTGTCTACACCTGTCCTGCTGGCTGAGACTGTTGTTGGGTATGTGAACCTCTCTGACTGGCATGTGTGAGTCATATGGACACACATGTGGCCCAGCACATTTCCTGCAATGGGTGTTGTCGCCCTGTGTAGTACTGGCTACTATAGTGACTCCAGTATTTGCTACAGATCTCATGGTGCCACTATGGGTGTCTACTATCTGCTGGCATACCATTCAGCCACCCAATCCCCTTGCATGTTCATGTCCATACCATAGATACAGATAACAACATATTCTACTCCATTTGGCAGTTGGTTGGTTGATTGACTTACCTTGTGGGTGTGCCAGTACTGAGGATGGTGCTGGAGGGTTGCCTATGTCGTTTGCACATAGTACACTCCCTATACATAGTTGAGCACAGGTAGTGTCATGTTTGGCATCCCTTTTACTGTATGTACGAGTCAGAGAGAGAGGCGTTATTCCCTGGGACCCTACTGTGTCACTGTATGTGCTATGCATTACCTCTTTGCCGAGGCCAGGGCATACTGGGCACACCTCCATCTGCCTACTGGGGCAGGCACAGGTTGTTCCTCCTCTAAGTCACTCTGTGCCTGTGCAGGACTTGGCATTGGTGGGGGGCTGTGTGGCCCTGCCCTGTGCTGTTCCTGCTGCAGCTGTTTCCACAGGATTATATTGTGTAGCATGGCACATACCATAACAATTTGAGTACTTGTACCTAGCGAGTACTGCAAGGCTCTACCGGATGTGTCCAGGCACCGGAACCGTGACTTGAGCATCCCAAACACATGCTCTATTATAAATTTGGTCTGTGCGTGTGCCACATTATAGCATTCTTGTTCATGTGTGTGTGTGCATTTCTGATGGGTGTCATCAGCCACGGCTCCAATGTGTAACCAGCATCCCCTACTAGATGACCGTAAGGGATGTCCCCATTGGCAAATCTCTGGCACAGTTGAATTGTGATAGCTTCCAGGGCAGCCAGCACGCACCTTCATTATAATGCCCTGGGCATCGCACATGACCTGGCAGTTGATGGAGAGGAAGCCCTTGCGGTTGATGTAGACCCTACCCTGATGAATGGGTGGTGCTTTGATGCATATGTGTGTGCTGTCTATAGCACTCACTACCGCAGGGTATTCTGCTATTTGGTGGAAGAGACGCATATTCCTGGCCAACACCTCACGTGTGTTGAGGAAATATATGTTCTCACCGGCATGTGCTGACATGGCATCCAGGAACTGGTGGAATACTCTGGATACTGATGCCTGTGAGATCCCCATGATATCCGCAGTTGAGCTTTGGGAGGTACCAGTGGCTAGTATTCCTAGGCCTACACATACCTTGGTATCCACTGGGATGGGTTCCCCTCTGTTAATTCGGTGTGTCAGGTGTGGCCGGCACAGCTCAACAATTTGCTGTAGGAGGTCCTTCTCCACCCTATAGTGCTCCACTATCTCCAGCTCATGTAGCCCCTGGTAGGTTACCCTGGGACTGTACACTCTTCTCCATCTCCTCACTATGGGTTGGTCGACAGCATTTACATTCTCACCACCCTCAGCCTCTTCCACATGTTGTTGTATGATGCCTACTGCAGCCCCTATCATTTTGTTGTTTTGTTTGTTAAAAGTTCCCCGCTTGTATACACTGGTGGTGTAGAGTATGGAAAAAAACAGAGGGGAAGGTGTTTGCATAGTTTATAGTAGTGTTCTGGGCTGGGCTGGTCTGCTGCCTGTGTAATTGGCTGATTCTGATACATTTCACCTGCCAGCTATGCTAGTTCTCCCTGATTACCTTCTTACTGCTGTTTTTTCTTCCCATTGCCTTCCTGTTTAAGCCTGGGGGCACGCCGTGCAAACACAGTGCTCAAATGTGCACAGGGCTGCTATTTCCTGGTTTAATT
Organism: Protopterus annectens; assembly: GCF_019279795.1. Classification (NCBI taxonomy): domain Eukaryota; kingdom Metazoa; phylum Chordata; order Ceratodontiformes; family Protopteridae; genus Protopterus; species Protopterus annectens. Next base: position 1,387,873,935 of record NC_056744.1, on the reverse strand, counting down.
TTTTTTCTTTAAAACCCTGTGTGCGGCGCACACACCCGCTTAGGCAGTGTAAATAGTGCTAGGCAGCCTCAGACACTCCCCTTTGCTTAGTTGTGCTAAGCTAGGAGCAAACCCAAGCCACTGGGCTCCAATCCCCTTACAGTATGCCTGACACACACCCCAATGATGTCAGCTAACTCCTAGGCTTGCATTAAGCTATTCTTGCTCTTACACTGTTGAGGGCTGACTAGCATGCACGGAAAATCTGGGATTCACTATCATTCCCCTCATTTGCATAGGATTGCCTGCTAATGTATAGTTACATGTCCCACACTGAGCCTCCCCCCTTAGCAACCACTATTCACTGGCCATGTTGTCTTCTGCCAGCCATTGAGTATAATGGCGGAATAGTGATTTTAGTTAGAATGCTTATTTTAGGTTTATTTTCTTATTTCCCCCCGATCCCATTTGCACGCCGCTGCCCTATGCTTAAATAGCCGAAATCGGCTAAAAAAAAAAATAAAAGTTGATTTTTTTTCAAGTGTTTTCCATGCCAATGGCCTTATAGTTGCCATTGGCATGCTTTATACATGATATCCACCCTTTATTTGGAGCTGTCATGGCTCCGTTTTGTAATTTGCAGAAATGTACTCCGTTACTGGTGGAGTACATTTCTGCATATTTCAAAAGGCATGCATGAATGGGCGTGCCTTCGTTGAAGGTTGGGCCTCGGGCTGGCACCTTGGCACTGTAAATATCTACTGCCAATCATTAGCAGACTGGAGTTCCACTGTGGCGACCCCTAATAGGGAAAAGCAGATAGAAGAACAACACTAGTCCTGCACGGTCGGTTTCCAACTTCCTGGATTGCAAATTCACCTCATTTGCATGGATATTTCCTGCAAATGGGGTAATTTGCATACAGGGGCTGAGTCCGTGCAGGACTAGTGCAGGAGCACTCATGCACACCCCTACAGGTTATTCCTGGATCGCACGGCAGACATATTGCCTGCTGGAGCTCCTGTACCAATCCTGCTCGCCTTGCAAGGCTTGCAGAATCCGGGGGCTGGTCTATATTAGTTCGCCAAAATTTATTTTCAGTGAACATGTATTCATCCACCCCTATTGAGTGAAAATCACTTCCGTGATTTACTGAACAATCCAAGGGCAAAGAAATACTTGCCCCGCACCACAACAGACCCACGTCTAGCTAAATTGAACCCACCCAAGTGGGGGGCTTTGCCCCCACATCTCCCCAACTATATATACCTACTCTGAGATTGCACTACAGTGGAGAAAACAGCATAGTTGGGTAGTTTGTCAACTACGTCTTTGCCCTTCATATATCCAACAAATAGCAGAAATGATTTTCACTAAAAAGGGGTAGATGAATACGTGTTCATTGAAAATAAATTGCAGCGAACTAATATAGACCCACTACTAACTTAACCCCTTCCAATAACAATTATTTCAGCAACCTTAAATATTACTTTCAATGCCTATCTAATGCTACCCCTACCACTTTAGGCTCTTACCTTCAAAACCTACATTTCTCCAAATTAACCGCTGCCAGAAAAAATACTTGCATTTTGTATAACTCCTACTGGTACGCATATACACTTAGCCTACTTGCGCTTAGGCATCTAATTTAAATAAATCTACCAAACACCTATCCCCATGAAACTGAGAGCAGATCTTACCTCTCGCATGACCAGTCAACTGAAATTAGGCATTTGGAGACAATGCAGGAACTGTCTCACATTTAATGACAGCCCCTTACTCCTATATTCTTACAACTTTACCTGCAAAAGATGATCTAATTACTTGACCTGGAGTCATATTTCTGCATTGTCATTGTTGTCATTAAACAGTCATACATTGCTACACCTACTTATACTGAGGTAGTTGAGAAATACTTGCTAAACCTGCAGGGTGTACACACAGAAGACCACAGCCACCTATAGATGCACCTATATCTCTGCTTTTGCATGATATGACAGAGAATCACTGAGCCTGAACCCTATGGTCACATAGATCTGCTTCTAACTCTAAATTCATTGTTATAGGTAACTCTCTTGTCAGAAATACTGGCAGCACTTACCAGACTGACTAAGCAAGAGACGTACTATCTGCTATCTTTCTTGCAATAGGATAAGGGATGTCGCAACTGCCCTTAGGGCCCTTCAGTGACCTAAATATGAACATGGCATTGTTGTCTCCCATGTGAGAGTGAATGACCTTAGGTAATTTATGCCAAGTGTAACTATACTTTATGTATATGTATATATCAAAAGTGGTGTTAAATGTGGAGTTTTTCTCCCTGGGCCTCCTCTGAAAAGGGTTTTATCCCAGTTGGACTTTCCCAGTAAACAGAGAAAACTAGATAAATAAATAGTGAGAAGTAGTAAGAAACTATTGATTGTGCCATGTATGTCTCTAAGGAGATTAAACCACTAGTATTGAAGGGTTTTCCTCCCTTTCCAGGTATGATGCCTAAAATCAGAGATAAAATAATTGGCTACTATAATTGCCTTTTAAACTGTTGTCATTCCAGGGAGATCCAGTGTGCATTTGCCAGGGACCAGATAGTCAAAAAACACTTTTGCTTTGCCATGGGTTGCTGGCACCTCTCAGTTCATGGTGTCTGGATACTGTCTAGAATCTTTGCTTCCCTTGTAGTGCCTTTTTAGATATTATTCAACATGTGCATTTCCACATGGAAAATTCTGGTTAAAAAAATACCAGGGTTTCTCCGCACAATGCTAGAAACCCAAATGTCAGAGCTCCAGGCTTACCTCATATTTGAAGCTATCCATATTTACATAACTGCTGAGACTTGGTTTCAGAATAACAACATCACTTCCTTCCTTATAGGTGTGTTGAACCTACCAAGCATGAGTTATCCATATTTATTAGGCACCTTATTACCTCACAGCAGATATTGCAGGATTTCAGCATACAATTTTAGAGGTCCTAGTGTTTCCCTACAAATCTGCCTACCACATCATTGTTAACTGCAGACCCCCTTCCTTATCCCCTACACACTATCTCCTCAGCTCCATTCACCATTTTTACAAGAGATACCAAAGCAACCCTCCAGGCCACCTTCCACAAGCTCATCTCTTAGGTCCTTCATTTATCTGAAGCAGAGATGGATAGTATGATGAGGAAGTTTCCCAGGGTTCACAAATAGATGGGGTGTTCCCATCAGACCCATGAGCCTACTCCCTCTCAGCCTCAAGTTATATCTCCTTCTCCAATTGGACCTGCGGTTTCAGAGCCCTTGGATCTGAGATATTTGAGAATGTCCTTGTCAGAGCCGAAGACAGTCCCACTCTGACCATGGGCCTGAGTCTCCAGCTCCAATCTCTTTGGAGCAGGAAATCTCCTGGAGCTGAAATATCAGCATTGGCTTTGGGGGACTGGGGTCAACTCTGAAGCTGTCAGAGCTGTCATTGCCTCTTGGGGCCTTGGCATTAGACAGCACAGGTACTACCCCCTCCTTGAAGCAGGGTTCTATGGGGATTCAGAGTTTGTCTGTGCAGGTAGCTTCAGCTCCAGTGTGACTGGCAAATGTTTCTCCTGGGCCTCCTGTCTTCAAAGTGGTGGAGATGGCTTTCTCTTTGCCTAGTGGGGGGACATTCTTACATTTCTCAGATCCTATCTGCAGTCCTCCATCAGATTTAAGCTCTGAGCCTTTCAAGTCTGTGCCACAGAGACGACCACCCCGTACTAGCCTTCAGACAGTAATGACACAGGACTCCCCAGCCACTTCCGATATTTCACCAGACCATCCTACTGATGATGTCCCTAGGAAGAAGACATGCAAGAGGAGATACCTAGATTCCCTACAGAAATCTCTCACTGAAGACATTGACTTCAATGAAGGGGAGGGGTCCCCCAGCTCTCCACCTGACAATATCTCCTTTGGAGAAATCCTGGAACTTCTTAAGCAGAGAGATAGATGGTCTTCTGAATCCCCTTCCCAGGAGGAGACAGTGCTTCTGGAGGCTTTCAGGGCTGGCCTAGCTATGTCTTGGGTGGCCCTTCAGATGATGAGCTGCTCGACCTAGTCTCACGTCCAGCATGGAAGGAGCCGGATACTACGCAGCTCATACCTAAGAGGCCAGATAAGTTTCTAGATCCACCCAATGTCCAAGCCCACTACAGCAAGGGGGTCCCAGTTGATGCCATGGTCTTGGCAGCAGTCACTAAGAAGGAACTTGCAAAACAGAGCTCATCTGTCCATCCCCCCTTTTAGGGTGTCTAGAGCCTTGAACAGGCTTGGTAAGCACATTAACACCTCTGAGACCTTCGTCCTTCAGTCACTGAATTATCTGGCACACTTCACCAGGTTACAAAGAGATCTGACCAAAGAGCTTTCCAAATCTCTTTCAGGGTCCATGTCTGTGTGGGACCAGAAAAAAGTTTCTTCACAGCTGACCACCCTTCAATGTATTTCCAACACGTCCGTGAGGCTGATTTCTCATGCAGCCAAAGGTACATCTACTGCTGTGGGTTCAGGCATTGCAGTCAGAAATCACACCTGGATGCACCTGTGTGATTTTGCAGAGCCCCTCAAATCTCCATTCATCAATGTTCCTTTTGATGGATCATCTTTGCTTGGCCCCAAGGCTAACAAAATACTCTCCCAAAGTGAGCAAGCTGGAAAGACCCTATCTGTCATTGGGGTCTGTTTTTCTACCCTTCAGCGATCCTTCTCCCACAATAATCAAGATGGTAAAAAGATAGGGTTTAGCTAGATCCAAGGGCCTTTCTGGAACTCATGAGGAGAAAGCTCTCCCCAGGGCAAAGATGGAAACTCTAATGGATGATGTCACCTTTGTGGCAGGGGTGGTCTACAGAACCAGGTCTTCAGAAATACCTTCTCTGATTAGTCCTACCAGCACTATTGAAGGGTTGCCCAGCTGTTGTACTCTGGAGGCAGTCAGGGACAATTATCTCTGCATGCAAAATCCTGGGCATCTATCACAAAAGACACTTAGGTGCAGAAAATCATATTCAGAGGTTATTTCATGCCATTTTCCCAAGTTCCTCAAACAAAGATGAAAAAGATCCCTGATGTACCACCTAGTCTGAGGGATACAGCAACCTTAGAAATATAAAAACTGCTAGAAAAAAGAATCATCCAAAAAGCAAGGATCCAGAGCTTACTCAAGATTCATTTTAGTGCCAAATAAAGACAGTGGGCTTCAGACCAATCTTGGATCTCAGCAAGCTTAACCAATATGTAAAATATTCAGAGTTTTGCATAGGCACAGTTCAGTCCATTTTGCCTCTGCTGTGAAAGGACAATGTTATGTGATCTATAGACCTTCAGGCTGCGTAACAGGCACTCATGAAGACACCTGCACTATCAGCTGGGAGCCAGTCATTACCAGTTCACTGCATTGCCCTTTGGCCTCACCACAGCTCCCAGGGTGTTCACCAAAAGCATGATGGTGGTAGCAGTTCATCTGAAACTGCTAGGATTCTGTGTCTTTCTGTACCTAGAGGACTGGCTCCTGACCACCACGACCAGGCATTTACTTGTACAAGCAAGGGACCTAGGCATCACAGTCAACTACACCAAGTCACAACTCACTCCTACACAGAATCTGGAGTTCATAGATGCTCATCTAGACACCATCAACTAGACAGCTTCACTATTTCTAACAAGAATTCATACCCTCAGATTCCAGGTCAAAGAGTAATCTCACACTCTTCTCCTCTGGCAAGGCTAGTGTTGCAAGCATTAGGGTCTATGTCAGCAGCAATAACTCTTGTCCCATTAGCCAGATTTCATATATGGGTTCTGCAGTGAACACTTTCAGTGCAGTGGCCTCTTCTTCAGCACCCCTTGAACACTGCAGTCAGGATCACCAAAGTTTGCAAGGAACATATTTTTTGGTGGATTCATTCAGAAGAAGTTTCTCAAGGCTGCCCCTTTGTTCTCCCACACCCAGTAGCCACAGTGACCAAACTGGGGAGGGACATTTCTTGGGAAGGACAGTCCAAAGTACATGGTCCCCAGAAGAGGCCAATTTGAACATCAATGTCCTGGAAATGAGAGCAGTCGTAATAGCATTTCAGGCTTTTCAAGATGCTCTCCCCTTAGGGATGATTGCAATACAGACAACATGTCTATAGTCTGGTATATCACAAACAGGGGGAAACCATATCTTACCCATTGTGTCAAGAGGTAATGAGAATGCGGCAATGGACAATCTCTTGCAGTCACTTTCTTAAGGCGAAGCATATACCAAGGAAAGCCAACATGACTGCAGACAAACTAAGCAGGCCCATTTTGATGCCTCATGAGTGTAGTAGGTTCTGCTTCCTGATCCCTCCATAGGGAGAGTCCCTGAGAGATGCTGTAATTCATGATTCACCCTCTGGTCTCCTTTATGCCTTACCCTCCATTACCCCTAATCCCAAGATTTCTACAGAAAGCATACCAGTTGAAGATCACAGTCATCCTCTTTGCACCTTTTTGGGCTTTGTCAAGTTTGGTTCACCTTACTGTGGCCTTATCTTTTGTATCTACCTTGGATACTAGACCCAAGTCCAACTCATCTATCTCACTCAGCAGGAATGAAATATCCAGACACCTACAGTCTCAAGTTGACCTAATGGTTAATCCAGTTCCAGTGATGGCTAGACAGTCCAGGCTTTCCTCCAGATCTGGCATATTCTTTTATCTTCTCAGAAGGTTTCTACTAGGAAAATTTACAGAATCAAATGTAAAAGATTTTCAATTTGGGTCCTTTGGAGAGACCTGGATATCTTCTCTGCTACAGTCACTACAGTTCTTGATTTTCTGGCTTCCATTTTTGACAATGGGGCAAGTTATTCCACTATTAGAGTTCAATTGGCAGTCATGTCTAATTTTCACCAAGGCGTGAATCACTCCTGTTTGTCTTCCTCAAATATGTATAAGGTCTTTTTAAGGCCATCTTCTTACTCAGTCCCCCAGTTAAGGATCCTAATCCTCCATGGAATTTGACTATACTGTTGCAAGTCCTAGCCCACCCTCCATTTGAACCTTTGGCTAAGATAGACCTTAAGTTCTTGTCCTGGAAAAACATTTTTCTGGTCACTATCATTTCTGCTAGACAAGTATCTGAACTCCAGGCCCTCTCCTCAAGATTTTCTTACTCAACTGTCTCTAAGGATTTGGTCACCTTATGCACAAACCCATCTTTTTTGTCTAAGGTGGCTTCTGAATACAACATAAATTAGGTCATCAAGCTAACTGTGTTTTTTCTGAATTTCTCAAATAAAGGTGAATACATGTTGCATCATTTGGATGTGCACCAGCAGCTTAGATTTTACCTTCACAGAACCAAAGATTTCAGAAAATCTGACCAATTATTTGTATTTTTCTCCAAACAAAATTGGGTAAAGCAGTGTCTAAAGTGACTCTAGATAGATTGTTGACTCACTGTATTTCCTTTGTTTATAAAGAAAGAGGGTTATCTTTACCTAAGCTCCCGAAAGCACATTCCATGAGGTCCATAACCACTTCAACTGCCTTTTGGTCAAGACTGTCTACAGATGATATTAATGCAGCTGCCACTTGGTCCAGTGCTCATTACAAGTTAGACATGCTATCCAGAAATAGGGCAGCAACTGTCTCAACTGTATTCTGAAATATCCTTCCACAAGGGCCACCCACAATTCATCTAGCTGGGGACTCTGTCCCATCAGTTGAGGACTGAATGATAATGACAACATCAGATTAACAAGTTATGTACCCACCAAAATGATGCATCTGTTTTGTCTATTTTCATTCTTCCTCAGCCTCCTGCCCCTTTCCCCTTTATGTAACCTGCTTGTTCCCTGGTTGAGCTCCAGCCTTTCTGTATGGCTCCATCTTCCTTTTTTGATAATAACGTGGTGTCATGCATATGTTAGCTTTGGGGCAGCAAACTCGATCTGAGGTATGCCACGATGGTGGGCATTATGGGTAAAGGGAGGAGCTCAAGAGCTGGATCCATGAGTCTGGTAAAAGTGGTCAAGCCAGATCCAAGGTTGGATCCAAGACCCATTAATTCAGAAAGAATGAAAATGGACAAGATAGCTGCATTGTTATGGTGGGCACTTAACTTTTCTTCAATGACCTTCATTGTGGGGTCCAGGATTTGATTCTCTCAGCCTCCACTTGCTGCTGGGTGACTTTTAACAACACATTTAACCAGATAGTGCTGCTGGGTTGCCCCTGAAAACAAGATTGCACCTAGATGGTTTACCTGATTAACAAATGAAAAAATAAAATGAAAACAGCAACTGTAGGTGCCCTTAAGATACTAGACTCCTAGTCAGTTTGGATTTGTTGAGGGCAGATCATGTCTAATCAACTTGGTCATATTTTGACAAGACCAGAAAAGTTTAGATGAGAGCCAGTCTGTTCATAGTGCATACTTTGACCTTGTAAAACCAATAACATCATTCCCTATGCAAGCTTTATAAGCAAGGTCACTAGTCTCAGTATGAACCTTTACATTGACCACTGAATAGATAACTGACCTATAAAATGAACTTACAAGGCCTAAGAGTATTCCACTAGTGATATAAATGGTACTAACAGCATCTCACATGATTCATTCTTGGGTCTGCTGCTGTTTGGCAGTTACTTGTTAGAGATACAATCAGGCAGCCAAGGTCTATGAATAAACAAATTTATGAATGACTACAAACTGGGTGCTGTTGTGAAATCAACTAAAGCTATCCAAACTCTCTAGCAAGATCAAGATCAGACCTATACCTGGAATGTGCTAATCATGGGCTCACCCTAAATACTAAAGCCTCTATTTCCTTTTTACTATCATATCTCAGACCCCATTAATTGACATCTGGCTAATCTCGTTTTAAATATCATGTCTCAGCTGAATTTATAAAGTCCCACTTACCCATTCAGCTTATCTGTCATGAAATCTCTTTTTGGTCAAAAGATGCCCTTGTCCATCTACACTCCTCCCTTATTAGACCTATTACTGAATAGAATGCACTCTTTAGAATATACCTCTATAAGTACCTTGTATATCATGAAATGTCTTAAAACTCATAAATAGAACAATCTCTGATTAAGGTCACTTAATCTACCCTGACAGACTAAAAAAAACACTGTTCAACTACTCAGTCTCTTACAGAAAGTGATCTTTACCCAGTATTTTAGGCTATGAAAGACCCAGGCTTTTCTACCTCATCCACCTTCATAAATCAAACAACTCAGCTAATACCTAACACATCTCTCACCTTTGGAACAGGATCCCTCTGTACATCAAGCAGATTGATTACATGAAATCCTTTAAAGCAAACCTCAGTGGTTGCAAAAATAACTATAAATTCATGCTACAGTAGTCTTGGTTCGTATCTGAGTCACAGGACCAATCCCAGAGACTACCCCGTCTATGGAACAGGCTCCTCATCCATGTGAAGCAGAGTTCCTCCCTAACCCAATTCAAGTGCAGCTTGGACAATTGGATGGGAAACCTGAAATTCATCCTTGGTTTGGCATCTATGTCTCTAATGGACACAGGTAACCTGTAAATGGTTCATCTCCCAGGCTCATGTTTACACTTATCAAGGGCATCAGAACTTGTCAGAGATTTGGGATGAATGGCTAGGCTTAAAAAGGCCTTTGTGGTCATTAGCCTAGTAAAAACCTATGAACCTATGAACCTATGCCTGTCATTAATACTAATTGTCTGCTATCCAGAAGGAAGTAGTCTATTCTTATCATTACAAGGCTAACGTGGATTGACTTCTCAATGGCTTTCTAGAGCTAAGTTCCAGTCTTTGCATAATCTTCTCTTCCATGTTATCAGAAAACATAATGATATAAAAATATGCAATCATTATGCAAAAAAGACCTGAAGCAAGTATTTTTAGATTATATATTGGTTTCACATCTAGGCTACCAATCTGTCTGCATGAATGGATTTATTGGTTAATCATTCAACCTCAAGACATAAAAAAAGCACATCAAAAACTACAAACTTTTAAAGGATATTTAATCAAGCACTGCTTGCAGCCAAGAAAAACCTAAGCACATGTAACCAATACACATGGGCGCACGTGCACGCACACACACACACACACACACACACACACACACACACACACACACACACACACACACACACACACACACAGACACACACACACACCAGTAAGTCACTACTACCATACATAAAACCTTACATATAAAATATTAGCAGAACACATGGAGCATAATAGTAAATTAAGCATCTGTATCTGTTACCATACTGTGCAGCAAGTTATAAACAAGGTTAAAAAAAACTACAGGCACCTTTACAATGCCAAAATGAAGAAGAATCCACACACAAAGGGGTAACAGTAATCAACACAATGGTCCAGATTCAGAAAGGTTACCATAAGGTGTATGCTTGGTGTAAACTAAGTGGTAATAATTTCTAATTCAGAGACAGCTCTGTGATGTCCCCATTCTGGGCCAGTAATCAAGGAGCCTGAATCCTCATTATTGGCACTGGAAAGGGATGTTCACTTGGAACAAAAAATGGATACACCCAGTATTTCCAGATGCAGCTCTCTGCATCAAGCACAATTTCCTTTAAGAACACACAGGGAACACACTCCATCTGGTGTCTGGATTTCTCTATCTGTCTCCCTCCAGGTACCCAGTAAGACTCCCCAGTGGAACAGCTATAGAGTTTAGACCTCATTTGAGTTTCCAAGCCAAGTTCTCCAGCCCCCTCTCTGTGAAACCAGTGCTTTGTGTCCCTGCTCCAAACAGCTGACACACACACACACACACACACTTTGAGATTTGATTTTCACACACATACACATACACACACACTTGGGAAAGGCTGGCACAGATTTACTAGCTATGCCCCCTTCTGTCCAGACTATAAGATAGTTTCACAGTCATCAGACACTCCAAAGCCAGCTACTCTAAGGCTCTTGGAAGGGTACCCAATTATACAGAGTGAAATTAATGTTAATAAAAATGGTAGTTTGACAAACAGTAAGGCTTTCAGGAGTAGCCAGAGCTGTCAGCAAATATATAAGTACCCTCAGAGATTAAAATATTTTCTAAAAATCAGCCACAATGAATAGTTTAAATATATTTAATAATAAATAAGAAAAGAGGATGAAAATACTAAATATCTATTTACAATAAACACCAGAGTTTCATTCACAGGAAATATTAAAACAACACAGATGAATGAATTCATACAGATACAGAAAAAACACTACTTAACTAATCTCACTATATTTTCCTCACTGATCTAAAGAATTAATATGCCCTTTTTCACTTACTAGAGCAAGGCAAGATGAAGTAGATGAGGGCTTCTTCCCTGTCAGGTTCCAAAAATAGACAGCCCTGAGACTTTAGTCTCACCTAGTATTAAAATATAATTTTTAGTGATGGATTACAGAATGACATCACATACATCAAGTCATCTGACCTCTGGTTCCCACGCTACCCCCTTGGCTTTAAGCTGTCAAGATTTAGCACATACGTATCAATAATGCACACACAGAGAGCCTTACTAAGATCTGCTGCAGTGCTTGTAAGTCATAACACAATTTCAAACCTCAACCCTCCCAGAGTAGCAATTAGTTCAGCTGAAAGACAATGCAGAAAGCTTCCTAGTACAGACTTTTTGTCTCTGGCTGCATTGAGAACTGTAAGATACAATCTTTGTGGCCTAAGCCAGGTAATTTAATTTCAAACTATTTTCAAATTGAGGTTGATTGAGATTAACCTCTTCTCTTCCAGTATCCTCAGTTAAAACATATACATTTAAACAGTTACAATAATACATGTATATTTCTTTTTCTGTCCAGCAGGGCACACATTAGGTACATTTTTAATACAAGCAGCTTTACAAATACATTTTTCAACATAAGCATCTGTACAAATCAGTTTGATATACAAATGAAATATAATTCTTTACAAAATTCCAGCTAGCAGTGCTGACATATGTTACACATCCACTGTCTACTTCTCCTGGCATAGATGGCAATACCTCACATCATCACAAGTTCTACCACTGTGCTGCACCATGAAGAGGTACAGTGAAATGATGGTCGGTCTCTGAAGCCTAATCATAGGTGCCAGAACCATAGAGCAAGGGGTAGGGAGGGGCCCCCATACACTTTTACAGCTGCAAGACCTGTAACAACACAGAGGATGCATGCACGCTAACGTGAATTTAAACACAAAAGTGCATGGTTCCTGATCACATCATTGCTGCCAGACTCAACACCCATGGTAAGGATAAGGCTGCTGGTGCTCTGTTTATGGTATTAAGCTGCTGGTGCTCCATTTATGGTATGATATTAAGCTGCTGGTGGTCTGTTTATTGTATTTAGCTGCTGGTTCTCCATTTATTCTATTAGGCTGGTGGTGCTCCATTTATTGTATTAAGCTGCTGGTGCTCCTCCGTTTATTGCATTAAGCTGCTGGTGCGCCATTTCTGCTGGTGCTCCATTTATTATATTAACCTGCTGATGCTCCGTTTATTGTATTAAGTTGCTGGTGCTACGTTTTATGGTATGGTATTAAGCTGCTGGTCTCCATTTATTGCATTAAGCTGCTGGTGCTCCATTTATTATATTAAGCTGCTGGTGCTACGTTTATTATATTAAGTTGCTGGTCTCCGTTTATTATATTAAGCTGCTGGTCTCCGTTTATTGTATTAAGCTGCTGGTGCTCCATTTATTATATTAAGCTGATGGTGCTCCATTTATTGTATTAAGCGTGTGTGTGTGTGTGTGTGTGTGTGTGTGTGTGTGTGTGTGTGTGTGTGTGTGTGTGTGTGCGCGTGTGTGTGTGTGTGTGCTCGCATGTGTGTGTATGTGTATATTCATGACTATGTGTATCTGAAGCTGAATGTGTTTATATTGAATGTCTTTTGTAGTCACAGTGTTGCAGACAGGGCTTTTCTAAGATAAAGTTTAGTGTCTGGGTTAGAGGCAGCAACAGGGGGTTCTATCTGGTTAGCATGGACTAATATGGCAGTCCAGCATGTTGAATTAAAATAACTGTTGTTTGCAAAACAGTATTCCAATTCCTGTTATCTGTGCTGTGTAGGAGAGTTTTTAATTTATTCTGTGGAATTTTGTGATTTACTTTCTAGAATACTCTTTTGCAACTTATGTATTTATGGGAAGCAGTATTTGGTAATGATTTGTCTGGAGAATTAGTGTAAGGAGCATGCCAGTGAATGTGTTTTAGACAAAGAATGGAGTATGAAATTGCATTCACATGTTCTGCAAAGTTTATTGTGAAGGAACTGTGTTCCTTGTCTGGGTTAAAAGCCTAACAGAGAGAGAGAGAGAGAGAGAGAGAGAGAGAGGTGTTAGGCCTATAACTAAAACTTACAAATGATTAAAATATACTAAGCTGACAGGCAACTGATTTTTTATTTGCTTATTTTTTCATCCCACCTACTGCTGACTTTAAATTCATGTACGCCAGCTCAGTGTACTTCCTGTCCTCTGCATTTCCCACATTATGGCAGGATTCCCATAGTGACATACACTAACTAGGTGGGTCTTAGGGTATGCACCTGCTTGCATTGCAGAGTTGGACAGATCACGCAAGTAGCCATTACACTGCAGTTCAATGTGGGATTTTCTTTAGCCCTTATTCTCTCCAATTATACTAATGGCAGACTTATGTCATAGGGCTGAGTGGGCTACAATGTGAAGCTTGAGAGAGTTTCCACCACTAGCCAGTAGACTATTCCTCCCCAGTCCTTTCCACATGCCACAGCTAGATGATATTTTCTAAGCCCTGGCTCCTACCAGACATCCATAAGAGATTCACCCAGCATGCTTTTCTCCAAGTACATGCACATTCTTCAACTGCCTGGGCTTTCAGGCACCCTAGCAGCTAATCAAATTCAGACAACCCAGCTTTATCTCCTGTGCAAGAAGAGGTTGATATTGTTTTACCATATAGCACCATTATTGTATGGCTATATGTCAAACCAGCTTTATAATATGCATCTTTTTATTCTAAGGAGTAATAGGTTAGTGGAAATGAAGCATCAGAATATTAACTTTGATTGAAAACACTGTTTATACTGTTTAAGATCTAAGTTAATTGAAACTGTATTGTTATTGTACATGTAGGCAAAGCATTATTTTGATGTTATTACTAAAACTCAAAACATAATGTGCTAAATGTGATTTCTGTATTTTTCTAGTCTGTGCTTGTTCAAACTGAGGGGTTAATTTGCCATAATGTAAAACTGAATCTACTCATTAGCTTTTGCAATTGCAGAAAGAAAAATAAAATAAGGAAAGATATTTTAAAACTCACAAATGTACTTAAAGCCAAATGGATGGATAAATCAGCTCCAAGCAGTCTCTAAGCACAGTTCATTGCTTCCAGCACAGATTAAGGAAAGCACAGCAAAGTGAAATGTGCTAGAAGTATGCCTTCAGCTCTAGACAGGACATCACAGCACTTAAATATTTCAAAATAGAAATAGTTACTGTTTTGGGGCTAGTATGAAGTAATTTATAAATTTACTGCAGTTATAACAGTGCATATAATTTTGAATTTTGTTCCCAGTTACTGAGAAACAAATAACATTACTGTCAGTGTTTTCTATTCATTCTTTGTTTCACCTCTGCTACCTTCATGCTATCTGGTCCCTGTTGTCATGTATAACCAAAGCTTTTCCATGCCACCATTATAAGAACCAGTTGCAAGCAAGACTTTTTAAGTAGTTGAGCATTTTTCCATAGTATAATAAATGCCACCAAAAGCATAAAATATATTTTAGCTTCTAGTTGTGTATATATATATATATATATATATATATATATATATATATATATATATATAATATTTCCCATAGTATTTGGCTGTTAATCTATGCTATCTTGGGTACTGTGCTCACCCGTTCCCTAGATTTTTTTTTTAACCAGTGGTAAAGTTTATAAAGTGAGAGCATCCTTTCAAAGACCATGATGACTCACATTTCAATTAATTTGCTTGCCTTTTCTTACTTGCCTTTATATTGATTTTAATACAAATGTGTATGTTTGTGAGGTAGCACCAGAAACAGTTCTGCAGAGGATTGCACAGCATTGTCTGCAGAAAGGCTGAAAGAGTTTTAAGTGGAGTAATAAAACATAATGTGAGGCTTCTGAGCAGTGACATTTTGCCCACAGGGCCAGATCCGGCACTAATTGACCTAGGCCCCATTCCTAGCTGTGGGGTGGGGGTGCAGTCACAACATGAATTTAAAAACAAAAGAACTGTTTTCCTACATCTAAACCAATACAATGAAAAAATAGATGGACAATATTGCTGCTGCATTAACATTTTAATTTTCCTGCTTGGTGTGCATTTAACAGCTCTAATATACAATTATCAGCCATGGGATAGGTAAGACCTATCAGAAAATGTTAATTCAAGTACCAAAAGGGAATTGGCTAAGTTTAAAATGTCCTCCAAGTGAACCTATGTTGTGGTAGTAAATAGTTGATAAAAACTGCCCTTTTTAGATCACTAAGTGCCCCTCTCATCCTCCGACCCCCCAGACTTCAACAGCTTCCAGCACCTATGAGCCTAATTCAAATGCTTGTGAGGCAGCTTATGCTAATTAGCCATGAGTTTCTGTTTGTAAATTCTTGCATACACTATTGGAAACTCCTGGTGTTCTGGGTGAAGTGTGATTCTCAAACAATCTGGAAATATATCGCTGATTGATAAGTATATTTCTTGGCATTTTAACCTTTCAGAGCTCTGTATTGTCTTAATTTTGCCTGACTGAATTATATTTTTGCCTGACTGAATTATTTTAAATATTTTCTGGCATTGTTTTCTGTTTCTCATCTGTCCAGAAACTGTTTTTCCCTCCCTCCCACCCTATTCTTGTGGTGTTATAGTTGGTGGCTTTGCAGTTGCCCGCCCCTACTGTAAATTTGATCTGGGACACCGCTCCCAGTCTAATGTTCATTCTACTTAATACAGAGAGAACATCTGAGAAGGCCAACCCACTTAGGTTCTTATCCTTGAACTATCTTATACTCCCCCTTCCTCTCTCCTTGCACTTTACTAACAAAAAAAAAAAAAAAAAAAAAAAAAAAAAAAATTGCACTTTATTCATCTGCTTGTACTGTATTTGTGTTTCTTCCTACTTTATTCTTTATTTTGCTTTTGCCTCTTCTTAAAATTACTCGATTGTATTTATTCTGCTGCATTTATTACTACTTGGTAGTAGCCTGATTAAATTGTAACTGTTATTGTACGCCTTTTGGTTTAAGCACTTGGGCTTCAGACCAGTTGTTTTACATTAAGAAGGTTTGTGGTCTGCACTGTTGTGGGAGGAGAGGCTAGATTCTGCCCTTCTGAGCTGGGAATTTCTGGTTAAAGGTTTATTGTGCCTGCAGGACAGGTAGCTTACATCTTTCTTGAAGGCTCAGGGTCTGTTATTCTAAAAGTGTATTAGTTCTGGTTTAAGCACTTGGGTTTCAGGCCAGTTATTTTACATTAAGAAGGTTTGTGGTCTGCACTCTTGTGGGAGGCGAGGCTAAATTCTGCCCTTCTGAGCTGTGAATTTCTGGTTAAAGGCTTATTGTGCCTGTTTATTTGAACTGTTTCTTTCTGAAATTGGTGAGCCTTGTTTTCTGTAGCATAGACTAGATTCAGGCCTGCTGAATCTAGCTTTGTTTGTATAACTTGAGCACTAATCCAGGCCATCTTTTTTTGGAGAAGGTTCCCTGCACCCTAGTGGCAGGAGTGTGCAGTTAGAACTTGTCTGATTAAAGACTGTGTGAACAGGGCTCAGTTTTGAGCTTTTTTACTGGTTAATTAGGTAATTTGTTTAAATCAGTTTGCTCATTTTCTATTGTTATATAAAAAATGGCACTTTATTCATCAGCTTTTACTGTATGTGTGCTTCTTCCTACTTTATTACTTTATTTTGCTTTGCTGCCTGTTCTTAAAAGTGCTTAATTGCATTTATTCTGCTGCATTTATTACTGCTTGGTAGTAGCCTGATTAAATTGTAACTGTTATTCTAAGCCTTTTGGTTTATGCACTTGGGCTTTAGACCAGTTGTTTTACATTAAGAAGGTTTGTGGTCTGCACTGTTGTGGCAGGACAAGTAAGTTGCAAATTGCTGATTGAAGGCTCAGTGTCTGTTATTCTAAAAGTGTATTAGTTCTGGTTTAAGCACTTGGTCTTCAGGCTAGTTATTTTACATTAAGACAGTTTGTGGTTGACACTCTTGTGGGAGGAGAGGCTAGATTCTGCCCTTCTGAGCTGGGAATTTCTGGTTAAAGGCTTATTGTGCCTGCTTATTTGAACTGTTTCTTTCTGAAATTGGTGCACCTTGTTTTCTGTAGCATAGACTAGATTCAGGCCTGCTGAATCTAGCTTTGCTTTTATAACTTGAGCACTAATCCAGGCCATCTTTTTTGGAGAAGGTTCCCTGCACCCTAGTGGCAGGAGTGTGCAGTTAGAACTTGTCTGACTGAAGACTGCTGGAACAGGGCTCAGTTCTGAGCTTTTTTACTGGTCAATTGGGTAATTTGTTTAGATCAATTTGCTCGTTTTCTATTGTTATATAAAAAAATTGCACTTTATTCATCTGCTTTTACTGTATGTGTGCTACTTCCTACTTTATTTTGCTTTTGCTGCCTTTTCTTAAAAGTACTTAATTGCATTTATTCTGATGCATTTATTACTGCTTGTTAGTAGCCTAATTAAATTGGAACTGTTATTCTAAGCCTTTGGTTTAAGCACTTGGGCTTCAGACCACTTGTTTTACATTAAGAAGGCATGTGGTCTGCAATGTTGTGGCAGGACAGGTAGCTTACATCCTTCTAAGTTGGGAGTTGCTGATTGAAGCCTTAGTGTCTGTTATTCTAAAAGTGTATAGTTCTGGTTTAAGCACTTGGGATTTGGGCCAGTTATTTTACATTAAGGTGTGGTCTGCACTCTTGTGGGAGGAGAGGGTAGATTCCGCCCTTCTGAGCTGGGAGTTTCTGGTTAAAGGCTTATTGTGCCTGCTTATTTGAACTGTTTCTTTCTGAAATTAGTGCACCTTGTTTGCTATAGCATAGACTACATTCAGACCTGCTGAATCTAGCTTTGTTTGTATAACTTGAGCACTAATCCAGGCCAATTTTTTTGGAAAAGGTTCCCTTGCACCCTAGTGGCAGGAGTGTGCAGTTAGAACTTGTCTGATCGAAGACAGCTGGAACAGGGTTCAGCTTTTAGCTTTTTATTGGTTAATTTGTTTAAATCAGTTTGCTCATTTGCTACTCTTATATTAAAAAAAAAATACACTTTATGCATCGCCGCTTAGCTAGGGCTAAACTATTCCCAGCTCCATAAAGTCTGCTCCTCAAGTTTTCCCTTAGAACTAGCCAGTTTTTTAGTTTTAGCACTCAAATCTGTTTCTTTGAGCTCAGCACTTGTTCAAAACTCATTGTAAGCACTAAATAAGCTACAAATTACTACAGCACTCAACTTTCCTCACTTGTCTAGAGGAAAACAGGTTTTAGTACTTAATAAATAAGCACCTATCCAGGCATGTCTAAGGGTCAGCTCTCAGTGTCTTCTCCTGTCTGCCTGATGAATCAGGGCATCTTGGGGCAATGCAGCAATTGCCTCATGTACATAGACAAACCTCTCCTCCTACCACCCAACACTACAACCTGTGAGAGATGCACTTATATAGCCAAACTGGAAGCAAAGCTCTCTTCACCCAAGACTGGACTAGACAGTCAAGAGGAGAAGGTAAACACTTGCACCACACCACACTCATCACATAGTCCCTCAAAACCTACACCACCAAAGCACACACATAGAAACACAAAACATATACCTACACTCCCGGAGGCTTTCAATAAAAATATGCTCAAGCAACAGAGAACTCCAAAGCAGAAACGCAAGCAACCTCCACTCCTCAACACAACCAAAATGACACATAGCCCACAAACTCAGTGTGCCACTCAACCACAGCCCATAAAGCATAACAACGTACCCGACACTCTAGTCATAGGTGACTCTATAGTCAGGCACACTGATGTTCCACTCACCAAGCTAAACAAAGAGAAAGTTACTGTCAGCTGTCTGTCGGGTGCCAGGATCCACCACATAATGCACGCACTCAGTTCACTCCACAACAAGTACAAATATGACTCTGTCATTGTCCATGTAGGTGTGAATGACCTGAGATGTACCTCCCTGGACTACATGAAAAGAGACATGGAATAGCTCTCTGATCTTGTAGCTCAGGCAGGTATGACCCTAGCCCTGAGTAGCATCCTGCCATCACCCAGAATGATACCACAGTACAAGGACAAAATGATTGACTTCAACAATTGGCTAAGCTTCTGGTGTCATTCTAAGGGAATCCAGTGGCTGTCTGCCTGGGATGACATGATCGACAGACCACGATGCTTTGCCAGAGATGGCCTGCACCTGTCTCCCTTGGGATTCCAGATACTGGCTAAGGCTCTTGCCACCCCAATAGTGCCTTTTTAGGCAAGGTTCAAATGACAAATTCACCACTGTAACAGGTACAAGTAAGCAAAATCTGAGGGTAATGCTACTCAATGCCAGAAGTCTAAACCTCAAAATGCACTCACTCGAGGCACTCTTTAAGATGGAGAACATCGTCATCTGTGCAGTGACAGAGACCTGGTTCAAGGCTCCAGAGAGCACTCATGCATTACCAGGCTATAATTCATACCACACCTTTCGGACACCTAATCTGAACCTAAACACTACAGGTGGAGGCGTATCCATATTCATTAAGGATATCCACACCACCAGGCTAGTTGTGCAGCATAATGCATCCAAGATTATCCAAGTGCAACTAACTCTGGGCAAGACCGCAATCCAAATTGTAGCTTGCTACAGATCCCACACCATGCCCCAGGATTCCCACTCCTCATTTCTTGATACACTGGAAACTCAACACCCTAATAATGGGTGATTTCAACTATCCCACCATTAACTGGGAAAAATACTCATGTACCAACTCTTTTGCTCAACGTTTTCTCCAATTCATAAATTCCAATGCCTTGGATCAACTTATCCACACCCCCACCAGGGGCAGCAATATCCTAGACCTGGTTATACCAACATGGGCGACCGGTGTTCCACAACAGAGGTCAATTCCTCGTTGGTCAGATCCGACCACAAGCTAATCACTCTAGACATCCACATACCATCCCCACCCCCCATTATGGAAGCCACCATAAAAAAATTCTCCAAAGCCAGCTTCACACTTCTCAAGACAGAAGTGGCAAACTTCACGACACCCATGCAGATGGACAATAGAGGTATGACTGTTGAATCCTACACAAATGCACTTTATAAGCACTTACACGAGTGCATTGATCATGCTATCCCTATTAGAATCAAGATGCTATCCTCCAAAAAAAGGAAGCCAATCTGGTGGTCCCCTGCCATAAACAAACTCTACAACAGAAGAAAAAAACTGTTGCAAAAAAAAGAGTAAATTCCCATGATTGGAGGAACACCCTGGTCAGCCTCAGTAAGAAGCCGAGATCCCTCATAAAATCCTCCAAAGCTAGTTGCAAAAACAAAATCATCACTGATTCTAAAGACAACCACAAAGCATTCTATAGCTATGTCAATAATCTCAATGGCAACACTCAGATCTGCTCTGAGTTGCAGCACAATGGCATTAAATATACAAAACCAACTGATATTGCCAACATCCTGGCAGATAGGTTCAGTGCTAACTTTACCCCCTCTCACCCCCTAAAGGGCCCATCTCTATACCGGAAGAATGCAAAATTCCTGTAATCACGGCTGCACAGGTAAAAAACAAACTCTCCAAAGCCAAGAACACAGCATTCATTGGACCTGACAACATCCCAGGCTGCATTCTACACAAACTACAGAACAAATTGGCACCCCACCTAAGTACCATGTTCAATCATAGCCTCACCTCAGGCTTTGTGTCCACTGAATGGTGCACAGTGAAGGTTATCCCACTCCACAAAGGGGGAGCCACCACAGACCCTGGGAACTACCGCCCCATTAGCCTGATGAGCCTGGTCTGCAAGGCCATGGAACGTTTCATCATGGAATTTAAAAACAAAGACATTGGTAATCTCCAAACTCTGGACCCCACCCAGTTCAGGTTTGTAAAAGGCAGGTCATATCTCCTAAACCTGATAGACTTATTTGAAGCAGTCACCAAAGCCGTAGACGAGGGTAAGGTGGTTCACACATCCTATCTAGATCTCGCCAAGGCTTTCAACACCATCCCCCACTCTGGAATTATAGATGAACTCACTAAACTAGGTATAAATCCCTATGTCACAAGATGGGTTGCCAAATGGCTCACTGACAGAACCCACACTGTAAAAGTAGCAGACTCCAAATCTGACTTCAGACCAGTGACAAGTGGAGTACCACAGGGTTCAGTCCTGGGTCCTCTCCTGTTTGGTATCTACTTCTGTGAAGTACAGTGTAACACAGAATGTCTTTGGCTAATAAAGTTCACAGGTGACTGCAAACTAGGAGCCATAATTGAAACTCCTAATGAAGTGGACATCCTACAAAAAGGCCTCACTGAGACAGATGCCTGGTGTCAAAGTCATGGTCTCAAGCTCAATGCCAAAAAGTGCATTGTCATCCCCTTTGGTACAAATTCTGTACCCATGAACTACCACATAGGCCATAGTCTACTTAACACCGAAAGTATGATAAGAGACCTTGGGACACAGGTAGACAGTAGTCTCTCCTTTGATAATCACATTGCCACAGTAGTCAGGAAATCCTTCTACATGGCACACCTCATCACAAAAGGTTTCTCATCCAGGAAAAAAGAGGTCATTATTCCCCTCTACTCATCACTCATTAGACCCATTATAGAGTACAATGCCCCTTTTGGTATGTACCTCACAAGACATATACAACAACTGGAAAGGCTGCAGAAATTCCTCACAAAGAGGATTACTGGCCTCAAACAGATGCCCTACGCAGACTGTCTCAAAAAACTCCAGCTTTACTCCGTCGCATATCGCCTACTCAAAGGTGATCTCTGCCTAACATACAAAGCTATGTCAAACCCAGAGCTGTTGGACATGCTCCACTTAAAGAAACCCCAATCCGTCTGAGCTACACGCTTTAGGGACCTAAACCTTGTCACCACAATAAACAGAACATGCTGGAGGGATAGATTCCTGTCCCACAGACTTCCCATACTCTGGAACAAACTACCTATCTATATCAAACAAAGCTCCTCATTAGCACTCTTCAAGAAAAGTCTTGATGATTGGATGGGAAATAGGAAAATCACCCCGGGGATCATTTCTGTGGCTCTGCTCGACAGGGGCACAGGAAAATAATTTTCTTGGGTGGTGAAAGCCAGGGTACCTTTTGGCTAGGCTTATATAAGCCTTAGGGCCAATAGCCTAGTACCTACCTATGAACCTATGTGCTCTCTCTCTCCTGGAAAATCCAGTGTTAAGACATTTCTGTAGCTGAATGAGTCAGAGATTTTTTTCAGCTGTGTACATTACACTGGCCACCTATGTTAATGAATATGGCTGACTGGGTAGAAGCCCATTTTCAGCAGATGCCCAGGGAGAAAAGCTCCAAATTATTACAAAACATTTAAGAACAATAATTTTACAATCTTCAAAAATAAAACAAAACATCTGCAGTTTAAACAATTATAACAAATTAGACATAATATGAAAACATTGGTTAAGAATTGATACAAGGTATATGACAATCATTTAATATTTAGAGAAATTTTAGACAGTTTTTAAAGAAATTAAAGGTAAGTTAGTCTAAAGCAAATAGAAATTGCAATATGAAGTGAGGGAAAAGCAGGCTTATGGTATATTTAGAGCGAAAGTCAAAGAAAAGTATTAGACAGCAGTAGGAAAGTAAGTGAAGAAGGTAGAGTAATAAGGTATAAGGAATGAAAAGGAACTTGTTCACATTTAGGAATATAGTTTATCCTAGTATTGAGCAAGAACAGAGCCAGATTTTAGCCAGGAAGTCTTTCAGAATAGTTTTGAAAGATGGGAGGGTGGACCTGATGGATACAGGTAAGGAATTCCAGGCATTAGCAACCTTGTATGAGTACAGACAATGCCTATCAGATTTGCTAGGTTTGTAGACAGAAAGGAGTGTTTGGTCACTGGAATGCAATGACCGATTGGGAACAAAGTTGTATAGAATGTTTTTTAGTGCTTGACAGGCAGATGGATGCTGAATAATTTTGTAGATGGTAAGAAGTTGTGTATATATTAGTGATGTGGCAGTTCTAACTAGTTTAGGCTTTTCAGTGCTATACAGTGGTGGGTTCTGAAAGGGGTATGTGCTGCAAATTTATTAACTTTATTAAAGCATTTTCAAGTTTTCAAGGTAAGTGCTGGGGAGTTTAATGGACAGGTAGTGTTGGGGGTATGTGCATGTGTGTGGCAGCATGTTTGAGTATATGTAGAGGTATGAGTCATGTAAGGTGTGTGTGTGTGTGTGTGTGTGTGTGTGTGTGTGTGTGTGTGTGTGTGTGTGTGTGTGTGTGTGTCTGCGTGCAAGTGTGTATAGGTGAATGGGCGGAGTGAGTTTGTGAGTGTGATTCAGCAAGACAGGATTTGTGTGTGTGTGTGTATGCAAGTGAATAAATATGTGAATGTGTTAATGGGGTGGGGCTGCCACCCCTTTACATTCCCCTGACTAATGAGACAATCATGCAGTATTAGGGGGGAACACTAGACACCAGGGCTACTCTTATCATGCCTTTAAGTTAAAGGCATTTGAAAAAAAAAAGTAGAAAAAGGTTTGTAGCATGAAAGATATGGATTGGAGGGAAGCACTAAATACCAGGTATAAGTCTTTATAATGTACCCTAAAGGCACTTACAAGAATAGGAAAAAGGTTTTAAAGCATGAAAGACATGGGTCAGGCAGAACACTAAGTGCCAGGGATAACTCCTCATATTGTGTCTTAAAGGCACTTAAAAAGAAACAAAAATGTTTTGCAGCACAAAGAAACAGGCAGGGAGAGCATAAGATACCAGGTGTACTCTGTACATTGTGCCATGAATGCAATTAAAAAGATTAAATCTCTGTACCTCAGCACTGATTCCCACATTGTTAGTTCTCTCTTCTACCACTAGACAACAGGCAAGCTCCTACATATTGCCATAAAACTTTTTAAAAAGAATTAAAGTAAATGGTAGGGAAAAAGATTTGAATGCTTCACCAATTAAACAAAAAGCAGCTTACCAAATAGAAGCCTTGCTCCACCACACTAACTGAGAAGTCATTGTACAGGAGTATTTTTCACATAGTAGTATTTTTCACATAGCAAGAAGTATACAACTGTAATGTCTGGTACTGCTTGCAATGGTGTACAGGAGTATTTTTCACATAGTAAGAAGTATAAAACTAATGTCTCGTACTGCTTGCAATGGTGTACAGGAGTATTTTTCACATAGTAAGAAGTATAAAACTGTAATGTCTAGTACTGCTTGCAATGGTGCAGGACTTACAAGGGATAATGCAGTGTAACAGGCAACACCACAAGCTGTCTGTAAAATCAGGGACAGTTGACAGGGAATGGGGGAGTGTCCATGTGAGCAGAGGCTTTGTGACAAAGCTGGAAGGACCACTAGACTACATCAGGGAGACTTTTTGCACTATTAAGTGGAACCACTTATAAAAGTTATTGGAGCAATGGATCTAGAATAACGGGTCTATATTAGAACATCGAAGTTTTAAAATATCCATTGTTCTAATATCGACACCAAAACAGCGAACGCTGAAAATAACGAAGCTGCAGAACATCACATTTTTTCCTAGAGAAAGAATTCAGTTGGCCGTTTCTTTGGCTTCACTATTTTCAGCACTGTTGTGGAAAGTTACAGGTCGGGTTCAGGTAAGTGTGAGATTGTGCGGACATTAGGGTTAGGGCGTGGTTAGGTAAGTTAGGGTTAGGATGAGGTGAGTGTGCGATAGTGACAGACTTTAGGGTTAGGGTGGGGTAGGTGAGTTAGGGTTAGGGCAAGGGTCAGGTAAGTGTGTGATAGTGACGGACCTTAGGGTTAGGGTTTGGGTTAAGGTAAGTGGATAGATAGTAGTGTATGTACAGTTAAGTGTAGGGTTAGATGTAGGATTTTAAGTGTATGTGTGTGGATTGCTGTATTTTTTGGTGTGCTTGTGTTGTGTGTGTGTTTCTCGGAACAGCAAATTTTTTCCCAGGGAAAACATTTGCTGTTCTGTGCTTTCGATGATTTTCAAATTTCCAATGTCGAGCTTATGGTGTTCGATGTTTTGGAATTTCGATAATATGATCTAGTCCCTAGAATAACAATGTACTTTAAAAACAATAAGAAAAAAGAAACACTAATGTGTACCATTTTAGACTGACTGTAAGGATATGTGACTTATGAGGCCACAGACAAAATAATAAGAGACGTCAAGTCAGGGACAGGCAACAGCCATGTCGGTGTGTGTGTATGTGTGTGTGTGAATGTGTGTATGTGTGTGCAAATGTGTGTATGTGTGTGTGATGGGGGGGTGCCTGTGCAATGCAATGCATATACCACCAGTGTTGACTATCACAGGAAAATGATGATTTGCACTTGCATTAGTCAAGGGTATTCAGAGTCATGCAGATTAGCTGATAATAAGGTCTTTCCTCATTGTGGCTAATGTGTCTCTGAATAGCAATTTCCAAAACCAAGGAAATAGTCCCTTTGGCAGTAGGGTTCTTTCTCATTCCCTCGATTATTGCATCTTCCCTAATATGCAAACTACTTTCTGAATACTACTTTCATCAAAAAACATCATAAAAGCTAAACTGAAACCCAGAGTATTTTGACTGGTTACTTTAAAAACTTTCTGTTCATGGTCTCAGAATAACACAAGTGAAAAAAAAACTCCAGCCACTTGTAAACATTAAAGATGAGAATGAAACATATACCTCTAAAAGTGGTAGCCTTCCTTATTTATATATGCACTGACGTGAAAAAAAAAACTCCAGCCACTTGTAAACATTAAAGATAAGAATGAAACGTATATCTCTAAAAGTGGTAGCCTTCCTTCTTTATATATGCACTGATGTGAAAAAAAAAAATTCCAGCCACTTGTAAACATTAAAGATAAGAATGAAACATATACCTCTAAAAGTGGTAGCCTTCCGTATTTATATATGCACTGACTTCACTATCATACAACAACTAAAGTGAAACATCAGATTAAATGATAGAGTCAATGAAGCGAAACTCACATATTAACAAAATAATATATAATCTGAAAATACTTGCTTCATATCATTTTAGCATAATGATTACATATTTTTATATCATTATCTTTTATAATAACATGTAATTCAAGATTCCAAAAAGATGAACAGCAAAGTAGACAATATCACCTGTCAAAACAGCATCTTTTGTTCTCAATAACAACTTCCTCAGATAATAAGTTCAAAACATCATAGGTTTATACTAAGCTTAGAGCTAGAAAGCCATTGAGAAGTTTAGCCACATCAACCGTGTAATGATAAGGATAGACTGCATCCTTCTGGATAGCAGAAACATCTAATCAACAAACTGTTCAACAAAAGGAGAGTCAATGAAATACAGAAATCTTGGGAAAAAAACAGCACACAAGAAATGTATTTCCTAGTAAACTAACAACTGAACTATCTAATTTCTAAAATCAACTGCTGAAGTATAATTTAAGCACATTATATATCAAATCTGTTTTTGTTCATTGGTTGTATGTTTGTTTATTATTTTTTAAGTGCATACTCTCACAGAGTGAAAGGGACCTATTCTAAAAGACTTGCTCAGAGCAGGTCTTTTGGAATCTGGACACTATAATAAGCCTGCTTAAGAATATGCTTTACAGCAAAGTACAGTAGACTCCCTCTTATCCGGTCTCGCTGGGACCAGACCTTAGGCTAGATAAACAAATGGCTGGTTAATCCAAAAAAGCATACAAAATAGCATCTATAGGCTGTAAATCGGATTAAAAAAGTATGTATATGTATTGTATTGATTACTGGTGCTCTTATTTAACTTTAGTTTACTTTCTGGATGGAGTAAAATGTTGTGTCTGAATACAGTGCACTGTACTTTTTCCTAGAATTGGCAAAGGAAATTTGATTCATGGAAAAAAATGTTGAAGGAAATATGGCTGGTTAAAGAGGAGTCTGATTAAAGGGAGACCGGATAAGAGGCTACAGTAAGTAACTTACAGAGAGTAAGTCTTTTGTAATGAGCGTAGACTTACTCTCAGAGCAACTCTTTTGGAATATGGCCCAAGGTCATTTTATATGGAGACTTTCCATAGAAGTAGAATGAATATGTGAAAACTAATTAAAATAGACTAGAATAGTTAAACAGTGTAAAACAAGATGGAAAATAAGACAGAATTAGCTACATTAATTTGTAGTATAAACATGATATAGAATAGAATTAGATTTTTTAAGTTATTGTATTTATTAATTAACCAGAATGATGAACTGATTATTTATGGACATTTTTTCAGCAATGATCTGAGTTACAAGAGCATGGGTAAATGCAGTGGACCATTTATAGTGGCCAAACAACTTACACTTAGTTCTCAGGGGATAAGAGCAAAATTCAATGCCCAGAGAAAACTTCATACAGGAAAAATAAAACACACATACATAGAAGGAACTGGAAATCCAGACTGAGCCTGGATCCTGGAAATATGTGGCAGAAATCTTAATAAGAGAATCACTATATTGACCACAGCAAGATGAAAACAATACTAATTTTGGAAAAATCCAAAGATGAATTAAGAGGAAAGTTCAATATTAAATAAAGTTGGTAAGGAGTACTTACAAAGTCAGGTGAGCAATTAGGCTGTTGTGGTTCAGAACTGTAGCTATGGGACAAAATAAGCATAAACTATATCAAAACAAAACATAAACTGCTGACATAAGATGGTTTAGCTTTCATTATTATTATTATTATTATTATTCATTATTATTTCATCATTATTAGCTTAGCCTGGATCTATAAATTACTTTTATTATACATGTATTACACCCTATAACATCTGTTCTTGCTGTGTAAAATGCGTGTGTGTGTGTGTGTGTGTGTGTGTGTGTGTGTGTGTGTGTGTGTGTGTGTGCCTTGTAAGTTTGTTTTAATATAATACTACAGATACGTCTTTTTGTTAGTATCTTATTTACTGGACAAATAAACAACCTGCCAATAATAACCTTCCAAAAACACTGTTGTCAGTGTTTTTTGCAGGCGGTTAAGTACCATGCACCCCTCCCCCCAATTAGTATAATCAACGCCACAGTAGCACTAAAAGGGGAAGGGGGTAAACACCCAGAAATGGCGTTTAGTGCTTTTCAGTGGAAATGCAGGCATTATTTGTGAATTGAGTCGTGGGGTTTGAGGCTTGCAAAATCCTAATTTTACAGAGAAGTAGTGTTGCCATTTTATTTGATGATTTCCAGTGTTTTGCCAGGCTCTTACTTTTGATATAAGATAGTAATAACAGGAATGGATTGCTGTGGGAGCAAAATTATTTTAACATCACTTGTAGTCTGTAGCTTAAGATAAACTGTAGTGTGTGATGGCGATGAAAGGTGATTAAAATAGCTTGCTTTGTGTACACCATTCAGTGCATATTTACTAATTAAAGCACTCTTATGTTTCTTGATAACAATTCTGTATACATTTTAAGTATCGTTATTTATTTATTAATTTTAACTTCTTGACCAGGAAAAATCCAACTGGGTGGAAACACTTTCAGTGGAGACCCAGGGAGAACAGCTCCATTGGTGCAATCTAATATAAGATACAATGCAAATTAACACAAGTAAATTACATTGTAGCATGTCAGACTGGTTCACATACATAAAAGCATACCAAATGAAAGTGTACATTCACACTGGTACAATTGGTATAATCACAATCTCATGTTGAAATGGAATACACAGACATTTGTTGTAGAACAGTTGTAGACATGGATATGCATGACTCATTATATAAATGCTTGTATTAAAGGGGGACTGACAAGTTTTTATTCTTTAAATCTTTAGCACTTTAGTGACAGACATCTCCTTACTCTGTGTAGATACAGCAGTGATACTCCTGCATGCAAATGTGTATATTATTACATAGCAAAGAAAAGCAATAATATTGAAAAAGGCTCCCTCATAACCTCTTTCCATGGCACTTGCATTTATGGTACTTTTTTGTAAAATAAAAATGTCCCTTAACATGGGTTAGAAAGATGTTATGATTAGTGCTTGAAAATGTGAACAGGTCATTATTTTATCTCTCTCTCTTTCTCAATTTCTCCACAATCCAATAAGGACACATTAAGGTATTGCTGGCAAGTCTCTTTTGATACAGTCAGTGGGGTTTCTTGGATTAGCCGTCTTTTTATTAAGCAATATAAAGTGCCTTATTGTCTCCTGGTGAGTTTCCTCCACAGTTAAATCATTCCATTTGGAGCCCACTTCTAGAAATGATATTTTTGGATCTGTAACAGGTTTATGAACCACAGGAAGATTTTAAATTGCCATTTTTGGCTGAAAAACCTTAAGAAAATCATTTCCATTTAGTGCTGTTAGACAGATGTTCATTATTTGACTAGCTCCAGTCTGAGTCTGAAGCCAAGCATAACACAGTAACAACTCTAATATGAATGAATAATGACATCTCAGTCAGCACAGAGACTATCAAACCGCTGTCTTGTTTTTTAATTTGCCTGTCTTTCATGTGCCTGTTCTGTGAATTCCTTTGGAAGAACTTCCACTCTGTGTTCTATAATTTAGCCATTCAGTGCTAGCTTCTTCCAAATTCTGATACTGATAGTTTCTAATTTAGCATTCCTTATTTGAGCAAGCTTTTCTTTTCTTAGTTCAGTGTGTAGAGAGTGAATGAATGCACGATACATGTTTGTAGATACAGCCTGTCTCAATAACAAATGTAAGACTATGGCCAGCTTACACATAAACTTCTTGCAGAGTCAACAAAAAAGTTTGGTTGTTTGCTAACAGTGTAGCTTGACTGGTCTACAGGACTATGACCCACACTAGAACAGCAAAAAATACATAATAGGGCGGTCAATCAAATGCATAGCTTGTAAAATACTTAAATGTAGAACAAGCTAGAGCAGTCACATGTAAAGGACAGAATCAACTCCAGCAAATATAAGCTGAACTTAAGACTAAAATAAAGTTTTCTTTATTAATGTGTTTATTTGTTTGTTAGTTTATTAAAGAGGATAGAGCACTGATGCACGTGCACTTTCTTCAGATTTAACCCAGAGTACAGGAGGTTTGACAAAACAATTCCAGTGTATAAACCAACAAGTACTTGTTCGTGAAGTGTAAAAACATTCAACAACTAAAAACTAAAAATTACTTCAAAGGAGGACATGCCTCAATGGTGATGTGGTCTGTCCTCCTTTGAAGTGTTTTACTTCTTAATTCCTATGTATATAATCTCAAAAATTAATTACCAAGAAAATTTTGACAATTTAGAACATTATATATTGCAGTTTTTAGCACTGTAAATTGTAGTTATAACAGTGTAATAGGGGTATAACAACTGTCATACATATGGTGGCTATTTATAAAACGTATGCAGCAGTGGTATTGTATTCTAGATTTAACCTGGAGCTTATAATTGAAGGAAGGTGAGATGGCGAGTTAAGGAAATAGAAGGGGGTGAGAATTAAAGAATTATGGTAGAGGAGGTGAGTTAGAGGTGCTGGAGATTATTGTTGGAGCGCAGCATGAGATAATGAATTGAAGGATGGACAGAGAAAGAAAAGGGATTAGAAAAGAAAGCGGTACAGGGATAGAGAGATGTGAATTACTGATGGGGTGTAGGAAGAGGGTTGGGAGTTTAGATGTGAGATTACCCCCTTCCACACACACACATGCATATATGCACACACACACACACACACACACACACACACACACACACACACACACACACACACACACACACACACACACACACACACACACACACACACACACACAGTTGCTGAAGTAGCATTTGCTATGTGCTTCTTTAAATAGGTAGTGTTTTAGTTTTTAATGAAATTTTGGTTTGGTGGGTATGACGTTAAATGCCATGGGATCGTTTCCCATAGTTTAAGAACTAATACAGAAAATGAATGTTCCGTTGAATGCAGTTTGTTATGGGGTGTTTGCAATTTACAGGTAAAGGGAAGGAGTGATCTTAGATTGTAAGGGGTGGATTTTTCTGAGATGCTTCTATCAAAGAAGAGGAAGGGGTTTAAGCTGATATGTTTATAGACAAGAGATGCTATTAGGGGTGTAGACTGGGAGCTACTTAGCCTTTGAAAGAGTACAGTATTTATGCTCTCTTTGAGGTGACAATGATGTAGCAGTCTCATTCTGTTACATAAGAATTGTAACGGTGGGTTAGTATAATGGTTAAGATGTTTATCTCACAGACACAGGGTACAGTATTTGATTCTCACATTTGATGCAAATTGGCTAAGCTTAAATTAGTCCAAAAAGACCGCTAGCCTAGTACTAACCTATGAATTGTGCTAGTAGTTTATAGTGTACAGCAGTCTGGCCCAATATTATATTGTTTCAATGAGTATGTGATGAAATGTAGGGTTGGGGTAGCATAACCATCATAGTGCTTTTAAGCCTAATATTGCAGAGGGTCAGATTAATGTGTATATGCAATTGCACACACACACACACACACACACACACACACACACACACACACACACACACACACACACACACACACACACACACACGTATATAAAAATGAAACCTTTCAACTCTTGCCACTAAAAGAATTGACCACTCGGGTAATAACAGTCTCAGAGGTGTGACAAGCTGAGAAGCTGGACTAAAAATTATTGCAAAATCTAAGAGAGTCAGACATGTAACCAAGGTGTTTATACACACTTTAGTTATAAGCACTCCAACCTAGAGCAGTAACTTCACACATAATAATAATAATGATGATGATAATAAAAATAATAATAATAATAAGCCAAGAAGTGTGGCTCATCTCCTCCTGTTAAAATGTAATTTTAGTGTGTGTGTGTGTGTGTGTGTGTGTGTGTGTGTGTGTGTGTGTGTGTGTGTGTGTGTGTGTGTGTGTGTGTGTGTCCGAGTGAGTGTAGATATTATCAAAATGGCTTAATTTTTCTCAGTCATTATCCAAGCTGTCTGCTTCAACTAATGGAAGTCGCATATATATTAATATTGTGACATCACTTCCTTGGTAAACAGTGGTGTGATGCCACATCAGTGGCACAATAAAGCTTTGAATTATGCTACATGAATACTTAAAAAGCACATTCAGGTTTAGTAGTAAAAGTCTGTGGTGCATCCACACAGTGAGAGCTCCTACACCACGGTAATTATGGCACTCCTCACTCTAATGCTCCCGTTCACTAGACTGGGGAACAACACAGTCTCTAGTTTATGTAATCTCCAGATTTGAACTCAGACTATGCATACAAATACTTATCAACGTCACTCTGGGTATAAGTTCTACATGATTCAAGTCACTTTGTTATTCACTGTAGAAAAAAATGTATGATTTGCAAATGATTGTATATAAACTTCTCGAGGAACATTAGATTTATGATGGAATGGTGATGCATGTCTAGTAACCTCACAGAAATATGCAGTGAGTCAGCCGAGAAATATTAGGTTTACTTAAAGTACATTCAGTAATCTACAATGCCCTCATAAAGTCTGAAAAGTTGAATAGGAAAGTAATATAATGAACAGATGTTCATTAACAAGTCTGCTTTTTAATTCTGCATCCTATAACAAATTACAGCTGCAGTACCAACAGTCAGTACATAGAAACATGTTAAT
Organism: Protopterus annectens; assembly: GCF_019279795.1. NCBI lineage: Eukaryota > Metazoa > Chordata > Ceratodontiformes > Protopteridae > Protopterus > Protopterus annectens. Next base: position 1,387,841,087 of record NC_056744.1, on the reverse strand, counting down.
AATAATGCCATTATAAACAGGTGCATTACAGCAGCTGTTATGAATATCAAGGGAATAGTATAGTGCTGCAAGCTAGCAACTAGAGGTCACCACATTTCTTTATGCTTTTACAATTCACCCAGATAAACAGACCAGTCTTCATCCAAATGGCACTATATAAACAATTGTAACCTATGATATGAAAAAACTGAAAGTGTAGTGTATGCATATATGTGTCTTATGGACTCAAGATCCAAGTATCACATAGATAAATCATGCCCTGATGGAGCTGCTATACATCCATAAGTCAAGCAGGACGAGCATCACCCAATCTAGCAATCTAAATTTCGTCCGTGACTCAAACAAAACATGCTGGAGCAACAGATATGTTCTTTGGAACAGGCTTCCTAGTCACATTAAGCAGAGCCCTTCCCTGACCCTCTTCAAATGCTGTTTGGTTCAATGGATGTGGAATCGCAAATTCACACCTGGGGTAGTGCATGCGTCACTTATGGATAGGGTGAATCTCCAAGATAGTCAATGTACAGGCACAAATCCATGCCATCCTCTTGCCCCTCTAGGCCATATATTGGGTAAAATCAAGTTATATTGGCTAGGCTTGTAAGGGCTCATAAGCCATTAGCCTAGTAACCGCCTATGAACCTCTGAACCTATGAGAGCAAAATAGAAAGAAAGTGAGTGAAGGACAGAGAGAGTGCATACCTCTTAATTTCATTCAGTTACAACAGGCAATCCATTGGCATATATTCTCCAAGCAATAAGAAGTATGACAACCTAATATGTGGAATTATTGATTGACTGCAATCCTCAGTGATTTACTAGCAAATCAAACATTATTTGAGAGATAGTGCAAAATCAGGGATGTTCTTCAAAGTCAAGGACAGTTAGTCATATGGAGGTTGCAGTACCTTGCATTATAATATTTTTTCATTCATTTGATCACAAAGAATCATCTGAGTTGGATTCAGTCAACAAAGTGGGTTTAACTGCCAGGCATGTGTGTGCATGCAAACATTAAATACTTACATAATTAATATTTCTGATGTAAAATACTTCCTCCAACAGTAATAGCATATGCTACAGTAAGTTTGATATATTAGGGACAGGAACTATGTTATATTATTGGACATTATATACTTACATAAGTTATATTTTGGATGTAAGATACTTCCTCCAACAACAATTTCATATTCTAAAGAAAGTTTGAAACATTAGGCAGTGGAACTATTTTACATAAAAAAAATAAAAATGTATGTAGTAATAAAAATACAATAATTAAACTGTGAGCCCAGTCTCTAAACCCTTCAGAGTAGGATTTATCAGGGAAATAATGCCCTTCCAGGAATGTGAACCTGGGCAGGAGTTGTCATTCACTCCATCATTACATTAATTGCTTAAATCCTGCCTTTCCTGAAATTTCACTCCTCCTCCTAAACATTTTTCTCTGCGTATTGTTCCCTCAAATTCCATTTATTTTTATGTAGTTCGATCCTCCCCTTTTCCAAAGATTCCAGCTCCAGTTCTTTTATCTCCTTTATAGCATTCAGTACTTCAGTAATGGCTAGCCTACTTTCGGATTTCCACTGGCTAATCATTGCTTTTTTGGTAGCCAATAGCATTAAATTTAGTAAGGCCTTACTATTTAATTAATACATCCAAGATCAAAACAATCATTTATTTAGTTACACTAATTTGCTCCCCCAGCATTTCTGACAAAGAGCATTTTAGGGAATTTTTGAAATCTGCCAACTTGTTACATTCCCCCCCAAAATGTTCCCAATATCCCATCTCTTCCCCATCTCACCTCTAGTGTTTGATATCTCCCTTAGGAAAAATTATCTGAAGTCTGCTTGGGGTATATTGCTTTTCTATTTTCACCTCACAGAATTTTCTAACCTCTTCTGATTGATTCTTATAGCTATCATGCATAATTTTATATGTCATATTAAATATCTTATTTTAATATAATCTTCTGCACTAGACTCAACTACAAAGTCAAGCAAAGCTGATTTTTTTTTCTTTTAACACTCCCCAATCCTCTTTTCATTGCCTATACTCTGTCTTCAATCCCTGAAAAGGAAGGCAGTCTCAAACCCACAGTCCAAACTTCTGCTTGGCCTCATCACTCTAATACATTGGCTCCTTACTGCTAATTGTCCCAAATAAATTTCAGATCGCTCTTGGCTATTTTCTATGCCCCTACCTGCAGTCATCTCTTTTGGTAAAAAGCTTCTTTCTCCATTTCTGTCTTGTCTTAGTTCATAAATACTTTATGCTGCTTTATAGATATAATGTTATACATGGTTCCTATTATTCTCTTTAAGGGCCTGCATCTCAAATTCTCTCTCCTTAGTTTATGAGCTACCCCACCACCAACAATTTCAAAATAATTTCCTTCCACTTTGATTTGTAACTTTCAGCTTGTGTTATGCACATGAGCCTTGACTGTGTAGCTCTAAAGTATCTCTGTGTATCTATGTGTATTGATCTGTGTTAGATACGCTACTTCCTAATCCATCTACAAAACATCCTGAATCCTCAAAATCAAATAAAATTTATTCAGTGTACGTCTAATAGCTCCTCTATCTTTTCAGTATTAAATAATTGTGTTCAGCTAAACTTAGTGGCATGCCCACTGCTTAGGAGTACCGTAACTCCATATTCCCATCACCTTTGCTTTTTGTCATTCACCTTACTATATAGCACAGGTGTTTAGACCCTTAAAAGCTAGATAAGATCTCTAGTGTGCTAGCCAATGCCATTTTTGTTTTTTTTGAACAGTTCTCTAGCTTGGTGGTTGTTACTGATAGAAAATACACAAACTGATCTGAGTCGTGGTTGTGGTTCTAACTTCTCCATTCCCCTACCCTACCCCCACTCCCACCCATCTCTACATTCATTTCCTTTATACCTAAGTAAACCACACCCCTAATCTTTTTTCTCCAATCAATCCCTTCTACCTTACCAGTCCCCTCCTCTCTCACTGCTATTTTCTTAAAGTCACCTTCCCCTCTAGTACTACCTAGGCACTACCTCTTCCCACTACTACTTTTAATCTACCTCCCCACTTTTTTCACTTCCTCTGTTTCTGATAATGTCTCCTCTCAGGATGAATTTATGCCACTGCTTACACTACTGCTCTCTGCTATAATGCTTTCTCCTCCTAGCATACTATTCCACTAACCTCCATGGGTATACAATCAAACGCTACCCCTCTCCAACACTCACATGCACATTTCATCATCTTCCATGCAAACCTTATGTATATATTATCACCAGTTTTAACATTAGTTACAATACTATTCTCGTCCCTTTAAGATATCTATAACACACCAACCCTTGCTTGTCTTACTACAGATATAATCAACTAATAACCAAACTAAAAAACATATTACTGTACTCTTTAACAAGGATAAAACTCCAGTCAGATATTCATAACTCTCATCCAACTGACCAATTATCTTCTGTCTCTTTTTCTTCTACATCAGTCCAAAATCTCACTGTCACAAATACATCCTCATTGCCTATTACTTATAACTTTGATCTTCTTATAACAAATTTCAATCTTAGAAGCTTTATCAACAAAATCCCTGAATTCCATGCTACCTTGGCCACCTACTCTCCAGACATTGCAGTCATAACTGAAACCTGGTTAAAGCCCCACATCATGGACTCTGAAATAACAACAAATGATTACAATATTATAAGACATGATATGCTAAATAAACAGGGTGGGGGAATTGCAATTATGTTTAAAGACTCTCTTAATCTTGATGAACTAAATTGTTCCCCTCCAGACATCTCAACTGCTGAAATGCAAATCACTCACCTGCATGTTAATCCTCACAGATCCATTAATATCATTGCCATCTATCCACCACCAGGTAACAACCTTCATAGCATTGAATCTCTCCTGTCCTGGTCATCTTTTTCTCTAGCCCAAGAAACCATCTTCCTATGTGATTTCAATCTTGACTGGTTCTCCTGCTCCTCCGACTCTCCTACCAACTTCATAAACTTATACAATTTCACACAAACTATAAGCTATCTCACCTGCACCAACAAACACTCAAATAAAAAAAAATCACTACTCAAATTAATCTTAATCAACAAGCCAAACCTGGAGTATCATGCAGGCTGTCTACCAGTCACACTTTCTCCCCGGTCTCCACTGAAAATGGGTTTTCTTCCAACCCAGTCGGACACTACCTGGTTAACAAATGTAAATAAATAAATAATATCTTCAAATCTGGTAATCCTAAACCACCGTGTTCTATGGAGAGATAGAAGATAACCCATTTAATTATTGTCCTCTTTCCTTCCCAAATAAATTCCTTCAATTCTTTATTAATTATGGTCCATAACTTCTTCTCTGGTTAATAAAGTAAGCTTGACCTGTATATAATACTAAAGGGACTAATAAAAATTTAATTGCTTGTTCCTTACTACTATCATAGTAAAAAATAATAGAATCCTTTTTAATCCAGTACTTTGTCTTAACATGCCCATAAATATGGCTTCTGCTGAGCCGATTCATGTGTGGGGACATAGTGTAACACTACAACCTTTGCTTTATCTTAATCTATTTTATATCCTGAAAAAATGAAACTTTATTCAAAATATTCCACCACAATCTTTTTCTGGATTTATCAAATAGAAAATAATATCATCTGCAAGTATGGTTAATTTTTCCTGATTATCATACCATTTATATATTCAAATTTGTGAGTCCTTTATTTTCTTTACCAATAGCTCTAAGTATAAAGCAAATAACAAAGGGGAAAGAAGGCACACCTGCTTGGTTCCTTTGTTTAACACAGCTTCATTATTGCATGTTGCATCTTCCTAATTAACCCCATTATTCTAACAAGGAACGCCAATGCTACTATTGCCCTACTCCTGAAATCCCAGCTGACTCTATCGAATGCTTTCTCTTTTTGAGACCCACTAACAATAGTGCTATCGTCTCACACTCTGTTTCCCCCTGGATAATCATTGTTCTGTTAATGATGTCAAATATTTGCTTTCCAGTCACAAAACCAGATTGATCATATCTATCATTTTTGGCAGCACCTTGGCAATTTATCTTAGCTAGTAGAAACAGAAATACTTGATAATTATGGTTCAAAACTGAAATCTATCTATTAGAAGCTGGGACTGAAGGGCCTTTACCTGCTTTGGGTAGAACAGTGACCATAGCTTTCTTCCAAGATGCTGGTACTGTTCCTTCTTTTATTGTTAAACAAATCCTTCCGGATCTTTATCATTTTCTTCCCTCCTGACTTCCCAAACTTCCACAGGAATATCATCTCTTTCTGGAGACTGCTGAGTAGTTATGTATCACTATTTTATCTCACCCTCTTCTATCTTAGCTATTAATTCTTAAGCCTCGTCTTCCTCTAACCTTGGCATAGTTAAGTCTTTCAAAAATATTTCTATGTGTGCCTTTTCTTGGTTCCTCATTCTTCTGCATTATACAGAGTTTCACAGAATTTCCAAAATAACTCTAATACCTCTGTAGGGTCTCTAGTTATTTATATGTCACAGGCTCCCTAGGTTTGCCAATATCTCTTTTTGTTTTCTATTGCCTAAGTCAATATGCTTATATATATATATATATATATATATATATATATATATATATATATATATATATATATATATATATATATATATATATTTGCTCTACAGTTGTTATGGAAACTATTTGCTTAACAGCAACCTTTCCAAATTCATGCATAATATCCAAATTCTCCTTTAGTTTCCATTTAACACATCTTTTTGTTCTGTAAGATTTCCCTTCATTTGCAAAACTTCAACCTGTGACAATCCCTCTAAATAATTCCTATTAATTCTTCATCTTATATCTTCCTTTCATATTTCTACCATATTTTTTAAATTGTACTTAAATTTTATCTCATTCCCTAGATATCTTTTCTGATGGATTCTTAATAACACCTGAACCATTTCCAACTACACATTTGTTAAATTCCACTCTTTATAACAGTTAAGTGTTTCAGTTTTACTTGTCTACCCTATCATCTTTATCGTAGTCTTTATTGATGCATGATCTGAAACAGTTATTGGATGTGTTTCAAAGTTTTCAATAATATACCCATGCTCCTGTGAAATGCAGTTTCTATTCAGTCTAATCCAGTAATTGCACCTTGGAGAATACTATGTAAATTCTGTCTGGGTTCCTGCAAATAAACTCACATCTTTCACCCCAAATGCTCTCATATATTTCTTCATAAATCTCTTTTCCCTTCTCAGTCTCCCTGATCTACCCTAACTATTGCATATCGGGTTCCAGTCCCCAACCAGCAGTAGTATTCGCTAGTTACCAATCTCATCATTTTTTAAGTTCCTTGATAGTAGTTTTAGGTGAAATTCAAATACAAGGCAATGTTACTCTTCCTTCCCTGCCAATAACCCCTTAATACCTCAAATCTTCCACTGCTGTCTTTTCCTTCTTCTCTGTCATTATTGGAGTTCCTCATGCTATCAGTATTGTTAGCTTCATTTTCCATTGTCCCTGATACTCTAATGAACAACCATTCTGAAATCCTTCCTTTGCTAAAGTCACATGTTCATTTTTATCTGTGTCTCTTGTAACATTGCTATTTGTACCCTACACTTCTTAATATTATTCAGTATTCTTTGCTTCCTCTCCATATCTGCAGTGCCATTCACATTCTATGAAATGATTGATATGGCAGTCATTCTGATAGGATGTTTTTAACATCTTTATTGGATTATTACTTAAGACATAGGCAAACGTATAGTTATATAAAGAAAACAAACCATGTTAACATGCTCCCTGTTATAAATATTATACAACACATATGTTCTACTGTACAACTATGATGAATCCAGCGTTACATAAATTACTCAATTCCTGCCTTCCCTTAAACCTCACTCCACCTCCAAAACATTATTATGCATGTATTGTTCCCACAATTTTTATTTATTTCTATGTAATCTGCTCCTACCCTTTTCTAAAGAACCTACTTTATGTTCTTTTACCTCTGTTACTATATCCACTACTTCTAGTATGGTTGGTTTAGACTTTGATTTCCATTTTCATTCTGATAAGATGTTATTACTTTCACTTATTCTACATGACAGATTTTTGACTATGTTTCTAACTTGCAGCTTGCATGCGTACATTATTGTTTGGCAGGTTTAACTTGTATACAACTGCTACTTCTCATCTCTATTTAGACCCATGCATTTTCAATTTATATATACTTGTCATTTAATATACATTTCCAACATCCTGTATTAAAAAAAGAATGTGGGGTGTCAGTCAAGGTACTGAACCAAATTTTCATGGAACAGTTTTGCTTTGAAGACTGTCTGTTGCTGTTAATGAGATATCTCTTGGCTCTTTTTGACCTTTCAACTTTCATCCACAAAATTAGTTTCATGTAAAATGGCATTAATAGGTTGGTTATTATGCATCACTTTAGGTCAAAGTTCCAAACAATCAAAATCTTCAGTGTATGACTTTGAAAAACACTACAGTCTAGATAACACATACCTTTGTTTACTTATCATTAATATTAAATCTTCATTTATGTATTTGTTTATTTTTCAAAAGTATATACAATGGTGAATGTTCTGGTTCACCAGCTTCATCAAAACAGATTGCACTATCTAGAAAATATAATGTCTATCCAATCTTTTGGAGTCTACATACTTCTTAATCATATTGTTTTTTTTTTTCTACGTCTCTCCTCTATCTACATCATGAAAGACGATTGGTTGGTTTAACAGGTTTCTGAGTCAGTCATTGAGAATTTTTTTTTTAAGACTGGAATCCCACACTTGGCTGACATGGTTGATATAAACTCTACAATAGGAAATATGAAGTATTCAGCTATTACCAAATGATTTGCATTATTAATTATCCGACAGAAATTAAGATTTCTGTTTATCTGGCGATTACAGAAACTAGAGATTGTAATTTCTATTTATCTTGATTACCCAGGGCTGTTTCAACATCCAAGCAGTAGCACTAGAATTTTGCAAAGTATTAGTCTGTCAAAAGAAATAGCCGAGAAGTAGATTCTCTATCATGTCTTCTGTATTTTGAAGCCATACCTTCTCTCTAACCATGACTTTATTCTCTCAACACTATGATGATCTTAATATATAATCTCTAGTGATGTCTTTTTAATAATTTTTGAATCATTAACAATGTCTCTTTAACAGATAATTGTCATGCACAGTAACTGTAATTTCATCACTGTACTTCTCATAGCATTAGCATCTGGGTCAATTTCTTGTGCCACATATACCATTTACTGAAATGTCTTTCTACTGATATAACAAGCAATCTTTTTATGTCATGTTTTCTACCTGTTTTGTAGTCAGAGAAGTTGCAACTGTAAATTATGCTGTTGTATTTGTATAATCTTCAATTATGCTATCATATTGTTCCCCTTTCTGTGGAATGTCGTTCTTCTGCTGGAACAGTGGATCTTTTTATGTCATCTTTTCTATTTGTTTTGTAGTCAGAGCTCCTAGAAGTGTAAATTCTGCTATTGTATCTTATGACAGTAGATTTACCCCCAGATTTACTAATCTTCTGTGCAGGACTAGTCTAGTCCTGCACGGAAGTGCCTGTTTAGGAGCAGGACGGCAGTGTGCCTTGCATATTAATGAAGGTGCGCTGCCCGAGCTCCCAGACTTACACGGAGCGTGTACGAGTGCAAGGGGCGTGTCTGAGAGCACATGCCCCTGCAATATCGAACAGCAGAAATTGGAAATAAATGAGTGAGACCGCTCATAGGTGTCCACATATCCCCACCAACAATCCCCCTATGTATACGACAGCAACAGGACATAAAAATCAAAAGAAGAAACCCCTGTATTGTCCTCTAAAACTCCAAGTACAGCTAACCGTAGGTGCAGGTGTGTGCCCATTGCTTAGCTACAGTTAAAGCAGCTGAAAAGGCTGAAGAGGATAACAAGGAAGATATATGCAAATGAAGCATCTCAGCAATAGTGTAGTGGACAGAGTGGTCACCTAATGAGAAGGCAGTCCCAGTTCGAGTCCCACTGCAGCACAGTCTATTTTACATGGCAAAGCATGGTTTAAACAGTATTTGTATTGCAAAACCCACTAAATAACATATATTTATTAACTGGAGTACTGCAGGAAATGCACATGTGAAGAGACAGTATCATAAAGAATAAGGCAGCAGTAAGCAGGTGTAAACACAGATAAGCAGTAGTAAGCATATATAAGCACTAGTAAGCATGTGCAAGTGCGTTTGTGCAGGGGTAAGCACTGCCTATACAGATTAAGCAAAGGAGAAGTGAACTGGGTGTAAGAAACTGTGACTGGAAGTTAGCAGTGCTTACCTCTGAGCAAACCTGTGCAAACCCGCTTACAGCCGCGTTAAAGTGCCTTAATCACCCAGTATCCAATAGCATGTGTTCTGCACAGCAACAAAACAAACAGCTTCTGCAAGGCTGGAACCAAGGACCATGCACACCATATACAAAATGATTTACCACTAAGCCATGCTAGATATGCATAAATCATATGTTGTCAGAAACATAACCCCAGCCAAGTCATGCAACAGTACAGAGAATGTATATCGACATCTAGATGGACGTGTGTACATATATTACTATCTATATGGATATATATATATATATATATATATATATATATATATATATATATATATATATATCCAGAAATATATACATATATATACAAATATATGAACATATATATACATGCAAATGCCATCTACACATATATATGTCAACACCTATATGTCCACATATACACATATGTACGTTACATATATGTACGCAGATATATATCTAGGTATCTACGTAGGTATATGCAGACATAGTTAGAACTATGTATGCAAATATATATACCCATATAGGTATATATGGCCAGACAGCTGTAGATAGCAATGGTAGATGAACAGAAACATATATGTCCACATGCACCATCAGTGGGCTTGAGAGGCCCCAAACAATATACGTCCCATATGAATTGCCATACCCCCCAGCCAAACACGTAAGCCCTGCAAGACACTACCAAGCTCATTGTATTGTAAGTGTTTCATTTAAACAGGGATTTAAATTAGTCCTCTCTTATGTTTCACATGTTGACATCATATTCCCCTCTCCCCCACCCACTAGGCAGGCTGACCAGTACAGGCCCATCCAACCCGGCCATCCTCGACCCATACATTTATTACCCACAGTTCAGCCCCCCGCTGCACACATGCAGCCACCATCCCTTCCCTGGTTACTGGTCCTTAGCTACCACACCACCACACATTGCCCCCCCTCAACTCTCCCCCCCTCGGGACCCATCTTGTATGTTGCCCCGACCCAAGTATCCTAGGTCTGGCACACACTGTAGTCCATGCACATAGCCATGGGAACCTTTGCAGCTCTGGTTTTTGACGAAGGTTGAATACCCAATTTTTGGGTTGTCCCGCATGGGATGAATGTTTCTCTGGTACTAACAATAGATTTCACTTGTGACTTTGTTGACACTAATGGTTTTACTTGTAGGTATTGCAAAGCATACGTGGCACACAAGGTTGGCCGGTATGCACACAAAACATAGTATTCAGCAATACCAGTCTACATTACAGGACATGTAGCTAAATATGTAGAGGTATGTGTGTGTGTGTGTGTGTGTGTGTGTGTGTGTGTGTGTGTGTGTGTGTGTGTGTGTATATACCCAGGGGTGTGAGTGTCCAACTCAACCTTCAAAAGCAGTGTATATGCACAGCTGTTGCTGTAGAAGAAATGGCCAACTGTGGACCTTCCCTTCAGCATTCTTGCACATCCCTGGATAATTCCCCTACTATCTCTCCCTCTTTGTGCCCCATGAACACCACTTACCTTAATGTTTAAAGTTACAAGTAGGTGACACCCTCTTTCCCAATTATATTGGCAGAATCTGGAACCCCCTACGCACATGTATTACCTCAGCTGTCCCACAGGACACATGTAAATAACACATGAAGGAACACCACAAGCACACTTGGATCAGCACATGCTCACCACATGGTGAAATCCTCCCCCCCAACTTACACTCTATGCCCCTACATCAACTAGTGAAACCGACACCTCTTGCCCTGCTTAGCATACAAATCCCAACATCTGTCAAACTTTCCCTATTGCTCCCCTACCAATTATTCCAACAGGCTACTATACGGTTACAATGTCATCCCCTCTACCTACCTACCTACTCATTCGCTATTCACTTCTACTCTACCACACAGGTATGGAATAACTAAACCTAAGCTGAATACTTGAGTGTAACCTACCCAGAAATGTTAAACTGGAATCCAACGTCACCTTAAACTGATCTTTGTCAACAGTTATACCTGACATGTAAAGCTGACCTAAGCATGGATAATACTGACATGTTAATGTAAACTAAGCATGAAGAATGTGGTATGTAGCTATGTTAAGTCTGTTACTCTCTATGAATGTGAACACCTCAGTATTACTTGAAATGAGTAGCTGGGGTTTACTGTGGAGCTCTACTCCCTGTGCCACCACTGAAAATGGACAAGCATCCAGTCGGATTGTCCAGGTCAACAAATGTAAACTAAATACATGAAGTAGCATGGGGGTATGCGGGAGCAAGTGGGTTTAAGCCTGTTTGGGTGGCGGTAAGCAATGCCCACACTGGTTAAGCAATGTAGAAGCTAACTCAGTGTAAGACACTGCAACCGGAGGTCAGCAATGCTGAGCCTCACGCAAACCAGCGCATACCTGCCTACAATTCCTCTACAGTGCCTTAGTCACTCTGTAGCCAACAGCTCTCATCGTGCCCATTAACAAAATAATCTGCACTCCCAGGTTGCAACCCTCCAACCCTGCACACTACAGTCTAAGTGAGTTACCACTAAGCCATGGCAGATACACATTCAGCTGCTGTTATCACAAACATAACATCCAGCACAGTCATTCAACAGTATAGGAAATGTATTTAAGTATGTAGATTAATACCAGCAAACATGTGTACATTGCTCAATCACAGTATTTTGAGCAGTCTATGTGTATCAAAGAACAGTGCCTGAACAATCATACTGTGAGAACAGTAGTCTTGCATAATACTGAAGAGGATAATGAAAAACGGTGTATGTCGTGGGGGCGTGCGGGCATGCTTCATGCACAGAATGTCACACTTGGGGCATCGGTTCTGCGGAACTTGGAGATGAGGCTGGCCAGGTGTGTGAGCAAACCGCTGCTCCTCAAACCCCCTGGCAGGATTCTGCCAGTGGGAGAAGCAGTGTACACCAGCTTAGTCTACTCTTGAAACAACAGGCCCATCCCTGGTGGGACAAACCAAAAATTGTGAGTCACATCAATGTCTCCACCAATATCCGTGGAGAATCAAGGGAAGACTCGTACATACATGGACTAAATGGATGAAGAGCCTGCAGAAGCTTGGGTTGAGACAGTATACTGGAGGAGTACCGAGACGTGCAGAGAGGGAAATGTGTGGTAGTGTGGTATGGCTGGGCTAGAAACTAGAGAATGGATGGATACTGTGTACATGGAGCCCGGGGCCGGGGGAAGGAAACATGGGTATGACATTATGGTAGAAATATGCAACTGAAGCAGAACAGCAATAGTGTAGTGGGTAGAGCATCTGACCAATAAACTGGAGTACCACAAGAAATTCACGTGACGTATCAGTGCCAGACGGAATAAGGCACTAGTAAGCACAAATAAGCAATAGTAAGCATATGTATGCACTAGTAAGCGGGCTTAAGGCCTTACAACTGCTTTACGGTGCCTTAACCACTCTGTATCCAACAGACCTTTGTCAGCCCAGCAACAAAATAAACAGCCATGCAGGTCACGAACCCAGGACTTTATACACTATAGTCCCAGTAGCTATCCACCAAGCCATCACAGAGGTACAGAAGAATGAGGTAGTAGTAAACATGTCCTCACCATAGTATAACCACACTGAACTTGTAAAAGGCATCAGTAGACAGTCATATGTGCCATAACTGACTACAGAACATACATATGTGAACTGGAGTACTGCAGTAAGTTCAGATGTGAGGTGCTATTGTAGTTAAGTGTAGAAGTTCTCAGAACCCCCTACAGTGTACGTACACATGTCTCAAGGATACAAGACACATATATAACAAGTGATGAAGGGGAAATAAAAGGCAAATATCATACATACAAATAATACGCACCGCTAAGAGTAGCACAGCACTGCCTCCCAGACTACTGGCAGGATACTACCAGTGGGAGACAAGTATCAACCTGCTAAGTCTAATCTTAAACAAACGCATATTCGTCCCTGGTGGGATGACCCCGAAAATTCTGCTAAAAAGAGTCCTCGGGGTAACATACTATGCCTCAAAGGTAAGCAAAGACAGTAACGTATGTTCGTGAACTACATGTCTGGGAAGCCTGAAGATCCATGGGTTGGGACAACTCATGAGAAAGGGCCCGAGAGGTGGAGAGTGGGCAATGTGTAGTGGTGTGGTTAGATTCGGCTGGAACCTCTAGGAAGGATGATTGATGTGGAGGAGGAGGGAATGATGTGTATGACATTATGGACTGAGACGTGCCGGGGTTGGATGAACCCGTACTAATGGGACCAGCCCATGGATGTCAGCGAGAAAGGAGGGGGGGGCACAGGGAAGGTACTGAGACATACCATTTCCCATGCCAAGCCATGTTATGGGTAATATGTATGTTGCATAACCCACAGAATAACATATATCTATGAACTGGAGTACTGTGGCCACGAAATAACATATATATATATATATATATATATATATATATATATATATATATATATATATATATACATATATAAAACTTGGAGTACTGCAGGAAATGCACATGTGAGGTGTCGGTATCATAATGCATAAAGCAGTAGTTAGGTTAAGCAGCAATAAGCTGTAGTAAGCATATGTCAGCACTGGTAAGCGAGTTTAAGTGTACAGGCTCAGTAAATCTGTCGCAAACTATCTGTAGGCAGATGTAACCGGAGGTTTGTGTGAGTTTACGTTTACAGGCTCAGCAAATCTGACACAAACTATCTGTAGGCAGATGGCATCGGAGGTTTGTGTCTGCACGACGGTAAGCACTGCATACACAAAATAAGCAAATTCAAGGCTAACCTACAAATATGTAGCTGCCCTGAGTTTGCCGGTTCTCCTGTAAGAGGTATTGCTACCTGCTGTCTGTAACACTGATGCCCACACACAAGAAGGACTGTACAAACATCCACAGAATGTCCAGGTTATGTCATCACATATAACCCCTACTGTACATAACATGTGAAGCAGTCTAATATCTCACTGGCTTGTTAGCAGATATGATGACACTACTTATGGTGTACAGCACATACACACCACGTCATGCACGACATATATACACAGGTCGACAGGGTTGTGGTTGGCAGCACATACACTGGGCCAATAATGACATGTTGCCGTGATAACCTCATACATATACTGTTGTAACAGGGTTTGTGGCAACATATGCCCTATGAGGGATAAGAAGCCGGTAACTGTCACGGCATTCACCATCTCCAGATTGCAATCCTCACACTACCAACTGCAGTACACAGATAGATGCTCCATTGGTAACACATGAAACTACAGGCACAACACACTACCCTGTCTGCAGCTGACCCTGCAGATGGGGATTCCACATAAACATGGAACTGACATGGTAGGTATGGAGACATGTAGGAAAGTCATATCCACACACACACTGTTAAACCAACAGTACTCCACATGCAGTATAGCAGCAGTTACAGTCTGTAGTCAGGTCAGGCACATCCCCCTCCTGTGTGTTGCCCTGTTTCCACAGTGTATGTTGTTAGAGGTAAATTCCCAATCCATCTCAGATGCTGTTTGCCAACCAACAGATCTAGTTCCTGCTCACAGTGAATGACAAGGGCCAACGCCAACATGATGTTCCTATATATTGGAGTGTGTTTCCATGCAATTGGCTATGGGAATGTTGCCACAGCTGTTCCACATGCAATCAGCTAGGGGAGGGTTGCAATTTGTGCAGAGGCCATCAGCTGATCCTGAGCATCACTTAAAATACACATGCTTCTGCCTAAGCAAAGCAGGTGTAGGTCTCCACATCCACCAAAGAGGGAGTGGGAGAGGCAGACAGAGGCAAAGACATGTCAGGGAGGGATGGGAGAGTAAAACTGCAGTTTGTTTGTGTCACATACCTACCAGCACAGGGTATCAAATCCCTGACATCTATGTAGTGCTATCACAGTTCGATGCAGTTATTGGACGCACCACATGGGTTACCTGTTGTGGAGCCCTCAGAATATATATGTGATGGTGAGTGACATCTGTAACAGGGACACGGTAGCTATACAGTAGGTGAACATGAACATGAACTGAGCTGCAACACACCATGACAAGGCAAGAAAGGATATAACACATCATGATGACAGAAGGATGAATCCAATATGCCATAATGGCAGAAGGATGGATGTAACATATCAAGAACAGAAAAAAGATGGATGTAATATGCTATATCCAGAGGAGGATGGAAAAACACCATGACCAAATATGAATAGGTGTAACATACTATGAAAAGAGAAGGACAGGTGCAACACATCATGAGCAGAAAAAGATGGATGTAACACACCATGACCAGAGAAGGATGGATGTAACACATCGTGACCAGATAAGTACAGCTGTAACACACCAGAACAAGAAAGGGATAGATGCAGCACACCATGACAGAGAAATATGGATGTATCACATCATGATCAGAAGAGAATAGAAGTAAAATTTTATAACCAGAGAAGGACAGACATAAGTGAAAGATAGATGTAACACTCCATAACCAGAGAAGGAGGGATGTAACACACCATCTTCAGAGAAAGATGAAGGTAATATATGGTGATGATTAGAAAAGGATAGGGCTAACACACACCATGACCAGAGAAGGATATATATAACAACATGACAAGAGAATGGTAGATGCAATACCTTGTGACCAGAGAAAGACTGATGTAACACATCACAACCAGAGAAAGATGGATGTGTAACACAATGACCAGAGAAGGATAAATGTTACTCTGCATAACCAGAGAAGGCTGGATGTAAAAGCATTGTATTTAGAAATGGATAGATGTAAAACACCATGACTAGAGGATGATGGATGTTATACACTGTAACCAAAGGATAGATGTACCACACCATGACTAAAGAAGGGTGCATGTAACACACCATGACCACAGAAGGATAGATGTAACACACCATGACCAGAGAAGGATGGATATAACACATTATGATCAGAGAAGGGTGGATGTAACACACCATGACCACAGAAGGGTGGATGTCACACACTATGACCAGAGAAGGATGGATATAACACACTATGATCAGAAAAGGGGGATATAACACACTATGATCATACAAGCATAGCTGAAATATATCATGACCAGGGAAGGAAGGATGAGACATGACCATGACCACGGATGGACATCTTACTTTATGACCCCAAATTGATGGAAGCCCTAGACCGGACAACAAAATGATTTTGACTCTAGACATGTCCATCCAGAAGGGTGGTGGCCTATACACTGGTTGCAAAAAGCCAGAAAGCTAAAAGTTAAAGATCTAGTCAGGACACTACACAGGGCCTATGATCATTTGCAGTGTCAGAGACTGCCAGTGTGGAATATTTAAATTTCCAGGGAAAAAGGTTCTGTAAATGACCTTGTCATAATTGTGGCATACAAACTTAACAGTTACATTAAAATGTAATGCTGAGAGCTGCAGCAGTCATAATTTGCAAAGATACCATCCTAAACACTGCAAATATAGCAAGGATATAAAGAGATGCTATTCTGAGCACTGTTGAAACTATACAGAGTTGTAATTTTTCAGTCAAGAACATCACAATGTTATAAATGAATAGTCAATTAAAATAATGCTGCTTGGCATTATACTAATGATGTTTTGATGTCTTTTCTTATAAAATTAACGGCTGCTGCCAGTAACACTGTATGTATATCTTCTGCTAATATTTATCTTTCCCTGGAGCTCAATGTTAATGTGGGGAAGTGTGGTGGATGTGCCTAAAACACATGTGCGATGTACAAGCACATTCCTGTGAGTGCACCTTTGTATTCAAGCAGTAAGTAATGCAAAATGTGTTAACCAGAACTGGCTCTGTGTATTTATTTTAGAATAATCCATGTTATGTAATCTGAGGCAAATATACAATAACTTTTTGTACCTCAAAGGTAATAAAAAGCATAAGGAAGGACACACATATGCTCATTTGATATTACCAGTTGCAGATCAGGATATTATTAGAACACTTGTGTTAAATTAACCCAAAAAAGTTATTGCTATAAAGATAAAGGAAACAGTCTTATTTCTAAAACAACAAAAATAAAAAAATAAATTACTAAAGTTAAACTCAAGCATATGAGTTATGTAATATTCTCTTACTGAGAACTGCTGTAATGAATTAACTGTCTTTCAGAGAGCTACCTATTAAGACAATTTGCTTGCACTGCAGGCATGAATCCGTTACTAGTAATTTGTTCTGTCACCATGTTTTATGCCAGATGGTCATATTGCTGGAATATGAAAAGAAAAATAAAGGTCTGTGCACTTTCCCAAAACACATTAGCTGAAGAATTCTCTCATCTTTCCTATCAATATCTAACAACTGTTCATTCACATGAACATGCATCTTTGTAATTACTATATGTGCATGCAGCAGTACGGATTATGTTCGTGGATTGACATCTGACATAACTATACTTAAACATTTCCCACGTTTTTTGATGTACAAAGTGCAACTTTATTTAATGAAGTAGCACATATAGCAACCTCCCCATTTAGAAGTGGCTTATTTTAAGCTCAGATTCACACCCTTATCATCCTTATTGCTATTTCCAACATCATCGTGAAACCTGACAGAACTAAGGAGCATGTAAATATTTTTAAGCAGAGATGTAGCAAAGATGCTGAAAGAGAAATTGTTTTCAGAACACCCAGACACACACACACACACACACACACACACACACACACACACACACACACACACACACACACACACACACACACACACACACACACACACAAACACAAACTAATCTGGGCTAGTCAAGGCTAGATATTATGCCACTGACTGCATAGAGCTCACAGACAGCTAATACCTATATAGAGAGGGATAGCAGAACCCATTTAAGGGCAGATTGCATTCAGTGACATTACAGATGCCTCATTCACTAGGACACAGAACTATGTGTTTGTGGTGTATGTGTGTTGTTGCCAGAAGCAGTGTCATTATCCTTTTTTATGGCTGGACCAAATAACACCTTGTAATGCAGCTAGCATCAGTGAGTCAAAGTCTATATACCTTAGCCATAGCACAATCTCCCCTACAGCTGCTCTTCACCTGTTCTCCATTACGCTACTGTATTCAGTATTCAGCTGCACTATATAGTAGGTAGTGCACTTCCCGACAAACACACTGCCAGTATAGCATGCATATGTTATGAAGTGCAGGAGTAGAATTAACCTACCCATGGCCTACCTGTACTAAAGCCCCACACAACAACAGCATGCACAGCTGACACCAGTATAATTCTATTTGTACCATGGTTAAAGTTGAGCAGGCAACATATTGACAAAATAAATGCTGTAAATCTTTATTGTAGAAATACTCATGGACTTGTAATGTTTTGTCTCAAAGTAACCTGCTATTGCATGAAACATCTTACAATACCACACTTGAATGTACTTGCAACATAGAAACATTAGCAAACACTTCAATAAGCACATTGCCTCTGTGTAGTTTTACATAAACATTTTAGGTGGAGGAAACAAGAAATTACATTTTTGAAGTTCTCACTCACCTCATAAACAAGCAATAATGTGAATGCGTAATCAGGCCTTTACACCCCTGGAAGGGCATTAATTACACATTAACACATATCCTGGAGGGCATTATTGCACTTACAGAATGGGCTATCTGCAAAATTGTTGTGTTTTACTTACATATTTATTTTTTAAGTACTGTATTATTTTTTTTATATATTTTTGATGTAAAATAGTTCCTCCCCCTAATGTTTCAGACTTGTTATAGTATATGCTAATGGTGTTGGAGGAAACATTTTACATCCAAAATATATATAGAAAATATTGCTTAAGAGGAGTAATGCATAAACTCTCACACTGCATGCCATTATGCAGCATTATTATAAATCTAGAATACAAACAGATGTCTTAACGCTCACGTTTATGAGTTTTAATGATAATGGTCTGTGACATGGATTTTTTTATAGTGATGTATGCTGATGTGTTTCATAGTCAAGACTTAACGCAGCAATTCATGTTTGAAGTATGATGTAGCATTTGCAATATCATTCCTTTGTACAAATAATGATAAAAAAAGAAGGGACATCACACAGTAATTGCTGGTTCGATAGATGCTAATCCAGGTATGTTTAGGTAAGAGGCTGAGAGGTATGCAGGCCTCTTAACTGCTGCTGCTGCCAGGGGTCGCTCTCCCTCTTCACTATCTCTCACGCACACACAGTCTCTCTGCTTTCATACATGCATACACTCTCACTCACAGACATACATCTACACATGCCTTGTTATTTTAAATTTATTTTCTTTTTTACTTTACACTTGTTAAACTGCAACAGTATTGCTTAGTAAGTTTAAAATAATGGCTCAATCTCACTGTTTTCTCTCTCTCTCTCTCTCATACACACATACACAGTCTCGTCTGCTTTCACATACACACACACACGTGTACACACACACACACACACACACACACACACACACACACACACACAGTCTCTTCTGCTTTCATGCACTCATTCACTCACACACGCAGATAGAAACATAAATACACTCAAGCAGATACACATACATACACTTTTTTCTGTTTATTTATTTATTTTTTTACACGCGCTAAGCAGCAAAAGTGCTACTTAGTGAGTATAAAATAGCTAGATTGATCTCACTCTCACTCACATGCAAGCATACACTTACACATAGACGCACACGCACACATGTGCGTGCTCGCGCGCACACACACACACACACACAAACACACATTTTCTTTTAATTTTCTTTTCTTTTTTTTTTTACATTTTACACTTGCTAAACAGCAGAAGCACTGCTTAGTGAGTGTAAAATAATGATGGCCGTTAGGTTTTTCCAGTCTGAACTCCATGACAGCTTGATATGCCACTGTGAAATGGTGGACTCATTTTTCAGTGGGAACTACTTCTACATTAAGAACATTCATTCTCCAGTCAGGATGTGGTCTATGGATTGTTCATTCTCTACAGAAATGTAACTGTTAGTAAAGAAAGTTTGTTCACCACTGACAAACAGAAGTGCTGTTAGGGTGGGACAATGGGTGCAGCTACCCTGGGTGAAATGTGTTAGGGGAGCACAATCAGCAGATCCGTTTGAAAAATTCCTCTTGGCATGTAAATGTGCATGGCAATAGATAGGGGGAAGGGGAGAAAGCAGTGATAGACTGTAGAAGTCAAGAGAGTTTTTCTTTTTCATGTAGAGGTAGTGTGTTAGGACGTAGCATTCCTCCTATTAGGAAGGAGTGCACATAACAGAAGTGAACTTTTACGTATCTAACTTTATACAGGTAATACTTCCTATGTTAAGGTGTACATGGTACATTTGCAGCATATTTGTTGGTATTCTGAATATGAGTATAGAGTTATACAGGTTATCTGTAAGTCTGATCTTTGCAGTTTGTTTGCTGTATATCAGCTAGAGTTACAGAAAATAAAAGGTATATTATGACAGAGGGACACAGGTTTACCAAGTTATGAGTGCTGTTTGCAGGCACATTAGCTTTCCCTCCCACAAGTTACTTGTCATGACTATTACCTGTGCCACCCCATTTCAGATAGCACATTCTTGTATACAAGTAGTTATATCATGCAGGCCAACTGATAATGTGGTTGCACCAAGGTATATCTATACTGATTAGTAGTATTCATGGTTGCACCAAGGTATAGCTACTGGTTTAGTAGGATTCATGGTTGCACCAAGGTATAGCAACTGGTTTAGTAGTATGCATGTTTGCACCAAGGTATAGCTGTACTGGTTTAGTAGTATGCATGTTTGCACCAAGGTATAGCTGTACTGGTTTAGTAGTATGCATGCTTGCAACAATGTATAGCTGTACTGGTTTAGTAGTATGCATGTTTGCACCAAGGTACAGTTGTGCTGGTTTAGTAGTATGCATGTTTGCAATAAGGTATAGCTATACTGGTTTAGTAGTGTGCATGTTTGCACCAAGGTATAAGTGTACTGGTTTAGTAGTATGCATGTTTGCACCAAGGTATAGCTACTGGTTTAGTAGTATGCATGTTTGCACCGAGGTATAGCTACTGGTTTAGTAGTATGCATGTTTGCACCGAGGTATAGCTACTGGTTTAGTAGTATGCATGTTTGCACCAAGGTATAGCTGTACTGGTTTAGTAGTATGCATGTTTGCACTGAGGTATAGCTGTACTGGTTTAGTAGTATGCATGTTTGCACTGAGGTATAGCTGTACTGGTTTAGTGCTGTGCATGTTTGCACCAAGGTATAGCTGTACTGGTTTAGTAGTATGCATGTTTGCACCGAGGTACAGCTACTGGTTTAGTAGTATGCATGTTTGCACCAAGGTATAGCTGTACTGGTTTAGTAGTATGCATGTTTGCACCGAGGTATAGCTACTGGTTTAGTAGTATGCATGTTTGCACCAAGGTATAGCTGTACTGGTTTAGTAGTATGCATGTTTGCACTGAGGTATAGCTACTGGTTTAGTAGTATGCATGTTTGCACCAAGGTATAGCTGTACTGGTTTAGTGCTATGCATGTTTGCACCAAGGTATAGCTGTACTGGTTTAGTAGTATGCATGTTTGCACCGAGGTATAGCTACTGGTTTAGTAGTATGCATGTTTGCACCAAGGTATAGCTGTACTGGTTTAGTAGTATGCATGTTTGCACCGAGGTATAGCTACTGGTTTAGTAGTATGCATGTTTGCACCAAGGTATAGCTGTACTGGTTTAGTAGTATGCATGTTTGCACCAAGGTATAGCTGTACTGGTTTAGTAGTATGCATGTTTGCACCAAGGTATAGCTGTACTGGTCTAGTAGTATGCATGTTTGCACCGAGGTATAGCTACTGGTTTAGTAGTATGCATGTTTGCACCAAGGTATAACTGTACTGGTTTAGTAGTATGCATGTTTGCACCGAGGTACAGCTACTGGTTTAGTAGTATGCATGTTTGCACCAAGGTATAGCTACTGGTTTAGTAGTATGCATGTTTGCACCGAGGTATAGCTGTACTGGTTTAGTAGTATGCATGTTTGCACCGAGGTATAGCTACTGGTTTAGTAGTATGCATGTTTGCACCAAGGTATAGCTACTGGTTTAGTAGTATGCATGTTTGCACCAAGGTATAGCTGTACTGGTTTAGTAGTATGCATGTTTGCACCGAGGTATAGCTGTACTGGTTTAGTAGTATGCATGTTTGCACCGAGGTATAGCTGTACTGGTTTAGTAGTATGCATGTTTGCACCGAGGTATAGCTGTACTGGTTTAGTAGTATGCATGTTTGCACCGAGGTATAGCTGTACTGGTTTAGTAGTATGCATGTTTGCACCGAGGTATAGCTGTACTGGTTTAGTAGTATGCATGTTTGCACCGAGGTATAGCTGTACTGGTTTAGTAGTATGCATGTTTGCACCGAGGTATAGCTGTACTGGTTTAGTAGTATGCATGTTTGCACCGAGGTATAGCTGTACTGGTTTAGTAGTATGCATGTTTGCACCGAGGTATAGCTGTACTGGTTTAGTAGTATGCATGTTTGCACCGAGGTATAGCTGTACTGGTTTAGTAGTATGCATGTTTGCACCGAGGTATAGCTGTACTGGTTTAGTAGTATGCATGTTTGCACCGAGGTATAGCTGTACTGGTTTAGTAGTATGCATGTTTGCACCGAGGTATAGCTGTACTGGTTTAGTAGTATGCATGTTTGCACCGAGGTATAGCTGTACTGGTTTAGTAGTATGCATGTTTGCACCGAGGTATAGCTGTACTGGTTTAGTAGTATGCATGTTTGCACCGAGGTATAGCTGTACTGGTTTAGTAGTATGCATGTTTGCACCGAGGTATAGCTGTACTGGTTTAGTAGTATGCAGCAGCTGAGTATTGTGCTTCCTATAGTATGCATGTGTAAGTTATGCAAATGTATTTTTTCTCTCACCACTTCCATCCCTTATCACTATTCTTCTTCTTCTTTCGGCTTTTTCCCAGTTAGGGGTCACCACAGCAGATCACCTGTCCACTCATGATTGGTATTGGAGTTTTACAGTGCTGAGGTGCCAGCCCGGTGCCCAACCTTCCACAGAAGGCACATGCATGCATACACTCACACCTAGGGCCAATTTAGAGTATCCAATCTACCTACAGCATGTCTTTGGGATGTGGGAGGAAACCAGAGCACCTGGAGGAAACCCACACAACCAAAGGGAGGACATGCAGACTCTGCACAGAAGGCACCCCAGCCAAGGATCGAACCAGAGAACCTCTTGCTGTGAGGAGGCAATGCTAACCGCTGCACCACTGTGGCCGCTCCATCACATTTCACTATCCTTTCATTAAAAATGATTTTTTATTTGTTATTTCTTTTTTATCCATTTCTATTTTCATTTTGTGCAGCAGCGGCCATTGCAGGGTCAGTGTTAAGACCACAGTCTCCAGTTCCACAGTCCCCCAGCAGGCCAAGCCATCCCCTGCATATTTTCCAACAGTACTCAGCCTGACTACTCACTGAGTGCAGTCAGAAACCCCCCCCCCTTTCTGCTCCTGCTAGTGCTTCATTAGATCCCATTGTTCCCTGTAATGTAACTGCTAAGGGTGAGGAATATGTCACATGAAGGGAGATGGAGGAGGTGGTGGGGGATCTGATAGACCAGCAGCTCAAAGCCCACATTGGCCACCTAGAAAGTGTCCTCTTACAGTTAGCAGAGATGCATCACTGCCTGTCCCTGCAATTACCAGCTCAGGTAGGGCTCAGTGCAGAGGATGGTCAGGGTGTTGTCTGACTCTCCCCCTCCCTGGGCTACTGCACAGGTAGTTTGATGTAGAAGGCTGTACCACTTTATCCCCATCCCAGTATTCCTCTTACTGGTGTGCCATGGCCGTCCTCCTGTTTGTTGTCCTAGCTTTCCCATCACTGGCATCCTTACTTTGTTTGTATGTCTCTAAATCCTCTGTCTCTCCTAATCTGCAGTATGTCAGCACCCCCCACCTGTCAGTCTTTGTCTTTGTTATATGTTTGCATGTCATTTGGCCCTGCTTCTGACCTTCACCTTCTTCTCATACCTCAAGGTCCCCTTACAATCTTTACAACCTCCCTTTAAAAAAGTATGAGAATCCCTCAAAGAAAGTGCATCATTCCTGCCTCCCTTCTCCCAAATGCCATCCTTACCTTTCCTGTTTCCTTTGTACATTGTGCTCTCCTTGCCGCCCTTCTTCCCTACTGTCCTCTTTGCTTATTTTTGGTTGTCAGAAATTATTTAAGCATTGCTGTATTCCCTGTAAAATAAAGTGGCGTGCTACATTCTCTGTTTTGTTATATATTAGTTATTTGAACAGTTCCAACTATGGAGCATAAAGTATCACCACAAGGTCCTCAGCCACCATAAACACTGCCCAGTAGGAACTTAATTACTTCCAAGAGACTGAAAAAAACAAATGACTGCCAATATAATTGAAACAAGATTTAATGTTTGATCTAAGTGCTTTTGTCCCTGACCATTTCTAGACCAAAAAACATAAAACTGAGGCCCTCACTCACTTGAATGTGATTCCACAGAGCATTGGTTTGAAGCTGTTTCTTGATCGCATGAAGTTGTTCATAGATGCAATCTTCAAAAGCTCTTTCAGTTCTACCTATATAAAGTTATTCAAACAGCTTTGTCATTTGTATTCTTGGTGCTTGGTTTGTTTTATATTAGTGGATGTGCACTCTCTGTGGTGCATGCATTATCTGTGCTTACCTATTTTCCTCATCATATTACTAGCTGCGACTGTTGGATTTCTTCTTTCACTGATGGTCCTATGTATAGCACGAGTGAGTTTCTAATTAGCAGCAAACCAGGCTGTGAATGTCAAATCCATTTTTGATTTTAATGCCCCATCTAATATTTTTAAACAAACAAAATTTCTCTCTGTCAGCATCTTGAAAGTTTATTGAGCATCACTCAAATAACAGGTGATTCTTGAGAAAAATAGAGCCTGTGAGTGATATGCATTTCATCTTTTCAATATTTCTTTCCTTGAAGCCATCTTTAGTCTCCTGCAATTTCATTATTTCTCACTGTTTGTTTTGTCTCAAAAAAATTAATAAGCAGCTCAAGAAAGCTACTGAAATGTTTACATATACGTATCGGTCATAAGAACATATGTGTTTGCCACTGTAATAAAGGAAGCCATACATCCATAGGAAGGAATGCAGCTGGTGTCTCTGTTGTTGCCATTCCATCACCAATATTCCTCCTCTTCCATTGTCATATAAATACATCACAATCTACTATTTTGAAGCAGTATATTTTACTCTTCCTCCATATTCTCCATAAAGGAAAAATTATTATTGTTCTTATTATTATTATTACTATTATTTTATTTTATTTTATTATTATTTTATTATTATTATTATTACTACTAGATGGCAACTCGGCACTGTAAAAATATACTGCTAATCATTAGCGGACCGGAGTTCCGCTGTGGCAAAAAGACAAACAACAAAACCACTATTATTATTATTCCCAACTACTCCTACCTTATTTGATATCCATAGCGTATTTTACTATGCAACTCTTTAATTCAGTCTTAGTTGTGCCATTTCTTCAGTCATATAAACCTACATATCTAAATCATATAACTTTTAATCCAATTATCATTTAATGAAATTATATATATTTTTTATATTTTCCACATAATTATAAATGAATTAATGTTCCCTCTCAAATGTTTTATACACCTGAGAAAGAACTATTGCTGTTTGGAACTATGAACCATTTATATAAACTTTTTTTCACGTGCACCGTAGTGATTAGCCAGCCAAAACTCTTCCAGCACCTGAGTTGCATCCAGGTAACAGCAAGAAATTCATCCCTGTATCCCACAGAGCTGGGCACCCTTCTCTGATTCCTTTTGGGATATCATTTCTGCTGCTCTAACAATATGCCAAAAAATAAACATGGTGCTCCAAATCCAATGTGTCTGCTGTCCGTGCAGACCACTGATGTTTCAGGTTTCAGCAAGTCGACTCATCTTATTACCAGCCTAGCACATTATTCATTTTAACTTGGTTACCTCACTAATCACTTTACCTAAATATTGTGACATGTTTATTGTTGCTGATTTAACTGACCCTTCTGCATTCATACTCAAATTAAAATTTCAGACATTGTTTTTTTTTATTTCATCACCTGTTTAGTAAATCCATGTTTTGATTATGTTTTATGCAATTTCCATTTTAGTCAGCATCTCCCTAGTTTTTAAATCTCTGGCAAATAAACTATTGTTATTAAATATTCCTGTAGGATTGCCAGACATATGATTGTTCAGTACAATAAGACTGAGACCTTTATGCATCCTAGTTGTAGTCCTTATATTTCCATAGTGACTATTTTAATTAACACATACAACATCCCAACAATTAACAGTCTCTTTTTGTCATTCTCCACATGCCCCTGCTAATTTGTCCAGTAAAATTTAACAGATAAAGTTTTATAAATATACGGTCTGAAGATTGATAATGTTTTATGCCTCTGGCCAGGATGTTGACTGAAAAGGATCCTTAGAACAGCCCACTTGCCTGGTTAACAAATGTGAAGTAAATAAATAAAATGCACAATATCAAATTTCATCGTATACATTTACTGAATAACTTGGTTAAGAAAGTAGATACTTTACTAAATACACTTGGAAGTAACTCATCGGGTGCCTGCACCTTCTTTTGTTTCAGGGTAATTAGTCACCGCTGTTTATAGAAGTCTCATATCATCTCCGCATCTCCTAGAATGAATTATCCCCAAACTGTTATTATGGCAGGGGATACATCTTTGTTTTTCTTTTCTTCTTCTTCTTCTCACCCACTACTACTGTTTATGCTTCTAATAGCACAGTTTGCTTTCCTTGTCATTAACTCTTGATTGTTCCGAATTTCATAGCCAACAAACAGACTTTGTTCCAAGGGAATGGAGGACTGCAACTGCCATCCCTCTGCACAAGGGTGGACCATCTATGGAGCCGGGTGACTACAGAATCATAAGTCTGACTAGTCACATATGCAGAGCCATGGAAAGAATCATGCAAAAGATAAACAATGACATACAAAATCCTCCTACACTGGATTCAGCTCAAGACTCAACCTGATGAACATCTTTGAAAAGGTCACCAAAGCAGTGGACAATGGCAAAATGGTGCATAGTGTCCAGCTTTACTTTCAAATCACACAATATCCCACTTGGGCATTATAAACAAACTCATGAAATTAAGTATAAACATCTGAAAGGCCAGCTGGCTTAAAGATACGACCGAAAAAGGTAAGATAGGTGAAACTACCTCCAAAAAAGATCATTCACTAGCAGCGTCCCTCAAGGCTCAGTGCTGGGATCAGTCCTTTTTGGCATCTTCTCTGAAGTCAAGGCTAATATCAAGGGCCTCTGGCTGAACAAGTTTGCAAACTATTGCAAGCTAGGTGCAGTCATAGACTCCTCCAAGGACGCAAATGACCTCCAAGAAGGTCTGACACAGACCAATAACTAATGGCAGAGCTGCGGTCTAAAACTCAATGCAAAGAAAAGTATAATAGTATCCTTTGGGAAGATGGCTACCCCTGGAAATAGCCACATTAATAATATCGTTTACCTTCATTTTCCAGAACTGGATGCACTCGAGTCCACTTGCATGATGTCCTACATCCCGAATGGTAGGAATGCCAAATCCCAGCATTCCTGATTACCCAATCTCACCCCCTTCTGGACCCATGTTAACACTTGTTCTTAGGTTCAGAATGATAGAGAGTTTCATGGTTCAGTGTTTATGTCAGATATACTGCACATCGGCATTCTGACATATTGCTAAAGTACATCGAGCATTCGATTACTCAAGCGTATCCCATTCTGGCATACACCCAAAGAGTAGACACAGTGGTCACGGATTTGGAAACATATGCAGACAGTAGTCTGTCTTTTGAGCATCACATCTCTATGGTAGTAAGGAAATCATTCTATGTTGCACAACTTATAAGATAAGGTATGGCATCTAGGCCCAATGATGTCATTGTTCCCCTCAAAATAACCCTAGAGTATCAAAACTTGTCAAAAAATTTGTGAAGCATAGATTGACTTAAAAAGACCCCCTGAGGTCATCAGCATAGCAATGACCTACAATATGAACCTATTGAGCCTAGAAGCCTATTCCTTTAATTCCTTTTTTTAACATTCACAATTATCCTGCCCTTCTCCACTCACTTTTACTACATCTCACTGAGTTATAAATAAAAGGATTCAACTGGATGTCTTTTCTCATATAAATTTCTTTTGTTTTCTTCATTTGTTTCAGCATATGGTTCATTTTGTCCCATGTAATTTTTCCATACAGTGTCATTATAGCTCAAGTTATACAACCCTTTCAAACTTTTCCAGGATTCCATAATATATCCTAACTGCTCTGCAGTCCTGCACTTCTGTCTACGAAATGCTTATTTTATTCCATTCTAGTACTATTCATTTTTTTTACATACGCGTTAGCTGTTAACTAAGGCTTGTCACATTCTATTGCATGGAAAATTTCCAGTCCTCATTAAAGAATATTTTCCTTTAGACTGACCTGTACTGTAATATGTATTTCTTGACATCCTAAACAACTAAATTTATTTTACTATTTTATTATAAATATAATATATAATAATGTTTAATATTATTATTATTATTATTTTGTACTGAATGTTTCTTTTCTGTGATCTGCTGCTTTCAAATGAAGGACATAATCAATAAACGTTTTAAGAGAAATCCATGTCAACTTCCGATTTATTTTCATTACAGTTCTGTGCTCATATTTATATTTTTGAAGTACATCATATTCCAAGACCTGTTACAAACTTTTGAAATGCAGACATTGTTCTTTGAAATGAGAACAAAAGTAGCCAATAAGTGGTTAACGAAATATAGTAATTATATTTAGAAATACTATTATATCATTTTTTTTTACTTGACACCATCTCTTAAATGTCTTGGGACAATGGCTGCATTAACATACACTCTATTAACTTCAGAAGTTGACAGTATAAAAGAATATGATTTAACACATATTTTGCGAAGTAAGAAAGTGTATAATTCTAATTATCGGCACTAATTATTGTCATTATTTAATAAATTTAGTCCATCACCTTTTCTCTCAAAACAGTTAGTTTTAGAATGGATTAGGAAGGACACAGCAAAATTCTGAGCCAAAATCAGGGATATCCATGATAATCAGGACAATTGAGAGATATGTAGCATCAGTCAATTTGAAGTATGTATTTGCGTATTATACCATGATATGTCCTTCTACATCACAGTTGTAGTATTCCACATAGAGGGGATCTCCTGCCCAGGGCAGCCAAATGCTCAACCAGTACGCAAAAGCCTAAAGATCTTGTATCCGCAATACATAACATTTCTGCTCCCCGCATGGAATGTAGAGCAGCATAAAAAGGAGATATGGAAGCAAATACCCATCTATTTTTTGCTGGTTGGTCTGAATGCCTTGTTGCTGTACTGAATATTTAGCAACACCAGTTAAGTGTCCCATTGTTTTTTTTTTTTTTTACTTTTCTGGATCCTGTATTTTATTTTGCTACCTGATGTTCATGTCATCCAAGAAGGGAAAATGTCAGAGTGGGAGGCAGATTCCCCATAATGATCATCGTGTCATTATCAGATTATCGAAGTTTTACTACTTTGAATCGCTAAAGATCAAACTTTAGTGATTCGAAGTAGTAAAACATCGAATCTGAATAAAAACAGTTTTAAAACAAAAAAAAATAAAACAAAAGGGTGTAAGCAGGGGGCCCCCCTTCACCCCCCCCATACCCACCACTCTTTAAATTTACCAACCCCGAGATCACGCTACAGTGTAGGAAATGGAAATCATTTGTTTCCGCACTGTATTGCACTGAAGTGCGATCTCGGAGTTGGTATATTTAACTAGCGAGGGGGTGTCAGGGGTGCAGGGGGGCTTGCCCCCCCTGCTTACACCCTTTTGTTTTATTTTTTTTTTGTTTTAAAACTGTTTTTATATGGATTCCATGCTTTACTACTTCACTCACTAAAGTTCGATCTTTAGTGATTCGAAGTAGTAAAACTTTGATAATCTAAAATAGACCCGTGATGATCATCACAATGTCTTTTTTGTTTGGGTGCTTCCCACGACCATACCTTTTGTAGTATCTGCAAGGCATTTGTGCCTAAAACACTCAGAAACCATTTGTCTTCCTGGCCATTTATCTTGAAAACCAACAGCTTAAACAATTAGCCCAGGGTAGCATGGCAGAATCCTTTAACCCCAAGATACTCCCGCTAGGTAAAAAGAAGGCCTGGAAGTCTCAGCTGGATTCTTTAGCTATCCAGCCTCCACTGGATGTCCCTTAAGAAGCAGGTAATAGCTTTGTAGGTCATTCGGCATCTACATCAGATTCCTCTGCCACGACTCCATCAGAGGCCAGCATAGATCCATCTTTTCACACATCTTTTGAGGCTTTGCAGGGATCTGCTCTGGACATCGAGGTGGGGGGGAACTGCCAAGTGTTGGAACCTGCCATATTTGTTAGGTCTGCTGTCCTTTCTAAGAAAAGACAAGAACAAAAGCATGTTTCAGTCCATCCTAAGGATCCTCAAAGGGAATGGCAGTTTACTCAGGGCCTGTTCAATACCGTAATGGGCCTGAAACCTCCTCAAGGGGTTTTGTGGGTATCCCCCCTTGGATTTCTTCTCCTTCAAGCAAGCTAGGAAACCCAATTCTACTGATGAAAATTCATAGTCTAATTAGTCCCTCTCCTACTCTTCCCAGATGCCTTTGACTTATGGTTCTGATGAAGAAGTGTCTGTAAGTCCTGAGTGTCTTTTGGAGACACTATAGCCAGAATGATGGAATACTTAAAGTGGGATTTTTCTCAAGTGTCTAATATCCAGAAAAGGTATTATTTGCTGCTTCAGGTGGGCACTCCTAAACTTTGGCAGTACCTCCTCTATTTGGTTGTCTTGTTAGACACCTTTATTGCTGCCTCTAAGTCTCCAGATTCTCACCTTCCTGCTCTGAAGAAACCTGACAGGTTCTATAAGGTTCCTGAGGGTTGTCAATTTTTATTTCAATGTCCTTCTATTGATCCTGCTGTGGTGTTAGTCTCATCTGACAAACCTTCTAAACTTTTGCCCTCTGCCAAAGATAGTAAGCCTATGGAGAGGATTGGTAAACAAGTTTACACTGCTTCTACTTTGGCCTTTAGGGATATTAATTACCAGACCACATAACCAGGTATGCTCTGGCCTTGCTTGCTTGAGCTAGTCAGGTTTCTTTTTTAAGTTCTGCTTCTCAAGTGGCTTGCCACTTTTATTAACTGTAGCTATGATGCTAATGATGCCGATTCTAGGGCTTCGGCTTTTGGGTCCATCATTAGGTATTATTCTTGGTTTCATCTCTAGTCTCATGAGAACATTAAGGCCAAGTTGTTGGATGTTCTTTTGGATAATAAACATATTTTTGGAACTGCTGCTACTGACTTGTTTAAGTCTCTTCAAGAGAAACGCAAAGCCTTTCAGGACCTTAAACATATTTTGTTTCTCCTATTCCTAAGTTGCAGAGGAGTTATCCTTCTAGATCTGCTTTTGTTCACAGGTAATCCTGTCAGGCCTCCAAGACAAGGAAGGGTAGGAGACTCTCCCTTTGTCTTCCAAACTGGCATCTTATCACTTTGAACTCTTGTGTTCTTTCTATCATCCATCAAGGCTACTTCATGGTATGGAAATCTCTCCCTCCTTTTTCAGGGATTCCTCAACCTCCTCTAGAGCAACTTCCTCATTTTCTGGCAGTTTTAGGGTCCCTGGTGAACCATGGAACCATTCAACCTATCTCAACTTCCAAAGTGGGAATGGGTTTTTATTCCAGGATGTTCCTGGTTCCTTGAAAGGATGACACTTGGAGACCTATTTTGGATCTCTCCCAGCTCAACACCTTTCTCAAGGTCCATACTTTCCGGATGTTAACTCTTCTAAAATCTGTTTACTTTCTTATTATCCCTGGCTTTTCTGGGGTTCTTGGATCTGAAA
The DNA here is from genome assembly GCF_019279795.1 of Protopterus annectens. Taxonomy (NCBI): domain Eukaryota; kingdom Metazoa; phylum Chordata; order Ceratodontiformes; family Protopteridae; genus Protopterus; species Protopterus annectens. Next base: position 1,387,808,674 of record NC_056744.1, on the reverse strand, counting down.
GATGCTTACCTTCATATCCCTATTCACACTCTCTTCAGGATGATTTTTATGTTTCGCTGTGTCTTCCTCTCATTTAATTTCTCTGCTTTGCCCTTTGGCCTCACTACTGCCCAAGAGTATTCACAAAATGCCTAGCTCCTGTGATTGTCTTCTGCAGCCTCCAAGGCATTCAGATTTTTCCTTATCTAGATGACCTGTTACTTCAGGTTCCTTCTCCCAGTCATTTATTACAGGATCTGCAGTTCACCATCTCTCTTCTTCAAAGTCTGGGGTTTATCATCGGCTCCCAAAAGTCTGTCCTGACTCCCTTTCAGGATCATCTGTATCTGGGATGCAGGATTCAGAAAGTGCCAATGCTGGCCTCTCTACTGCCTCCAAAGGTATTGTCATTGATAACCTTCTTTCAGGCTCTTCTTTGTCTGACAGACATGCCAGCTAGGGAGTTTCTTCGGGCCCTAGGATTCATGGCATTTTCTATTCCAATGCTTCCTCTTGCCAGACTGCACATGCAGAAGCTTCAATGGTACCTCAGTTCAGTTTGGGTACAGCACTGTCACCCTCTGGACTTCAGTGTACCTCTCCATCCCTGTCTCAAGAAGGAATTCAAGTGGTTGATTCAACAATTCACTCTCAACCCATGCCAGCCCTTTCAACCTCCAGTCCCTTCTCAAGATTTGTTCACTGATGCTTCAGACATGGGGTGGAAGGTCTCTCTTGGTAACCTGAAAGTTCAGGGCAACTGGCCTCCCCATCAGAAGTCAGACAATATCAACATCAAAGAGATGAGGGCTCTGATTCTGGCCCTTCAGGCTTTTCACCCAATATTCTCTCCAGGCCTCTTGAAGGTGTACACATGCGACACTACAATGATATGGTAGGTCAACAAGTGGGAGGGGGCACAAAATCTTACCTCCTCTGTAGAATCGCTCTTCAGGCTTGGGAAGTGACTCCCAGTTAATTAACTCTACAGACAGTATACATTCCTTCAGAGCACAATCTAGTGGAAGACCCTCTGAGTAGGTCCAAAACACAGGTTCATGAGAGGATGCTTTACAGAGAAGTATTTCTGGACATTGCCCATTGGGAGTATTCCTCAGGTAGATCTTTTTGTTTTCCATCTGGAATGGCAGTTTCCTCTCTTCTGTTCCAGACTGCTATGACATCTGGCATGGAAGATGGATGCCCTTTCTTTTCCTTGGAAGGGGATGCTTCTTTATGCTTTCCCTCTTCTTTCCCTACTTTCAGGAGTCCCACAGAAGATTCAGCTGAACTCCCCAAAATCTTGCAAGTGACTCTCTTTTGGCCAAGACAGCACTGGTTCTCCCTCTTAATGCATCTGGCCAGGGGCAGTCATCACAAGTTACCTCACTGGTTGGATCTCCTCACAGAGGACAAGGGGTCTGTCATCCATCCTCACTTGTCCACTCTGTAATTGACACTGTGGGTGATAGGGGTTTGACCCCTTTCAGGCACCTCTTTTCTGAGGACATGAGCAGGGTTGTTTACTGGAGGCAAGGAAATCCTCAACCAGAAAATCTTATATGTCCATATGGAAAAGATTTTTGGTCTGATGCCATGCTTGTAACCAGAACCCTTTTTCAGTGGGAGTCCCTCTGGTCATCTCTTACTTGTGAGTTGCTCCTGTTCTGGCCTAGTCTTCTGTGAAGGCCCATTTGTCAACCACTTCTGCTCGTCTGCCCTTGAACTCTCCTTTGACATCTTGTTTTGAGGTCAAACAATTTCTTAAAGGTGCCCTGCATATTAGCCCTTCAAGAAAACCTATTTTTCCTCCATGGGACCCTAATTTTGTTTTGGAAAAAATGACTCAGGTTCCTTTTGAGCCTGTAGATTCTGCTTCTTTGCAACATTGTAGCTTGAAGAATATTTTGTTGCTGGCTCTTACTTCTTCTTGGAGAGTTTCTTAGCTGCAAGCTCCTATGGCCATGCCTTCTTTTTTGGTTTTTCACATGTACAGTGTGCCCCTTCACTTCTCTTCAGTCTGCTAGTGAGAGGGTCCTGCATACCTTGGATTTGCACAGACAGCTTGGATACTATTTAGATAAAACTAAGACTATTCTTAAGTCTGAGTAGCTTTTTATTTCCTTTCATTCCAGGTCATAGGGTTTGCCTGTTTCTAAGCAAACCATTTCCTCCTAGATGTCTAAGGCCATTTTCTTTTGCTATACTTTTCATGGAAATTCTCTTTCTACTTCTGTCAGAGCTCATTCCACTAGGGCTGTTGCCTCTTCTGGTGCCTTCTTCAAGGGGTTGGACACCAATTCCATCTTTGAAGCTGCTACTTGGTATTCTGTCCATACCTTTACTAAGTTAATAAGTTTTAATAAGTTGGTTATGGTTTCTAGGTACAGAGCAAGTTTTGCTGAAACCATTTTAGGGGGGTTTGTTGAGGTCTCTTCTTAGCTATCAACCTCCCATTCTGTTTATTGAGCTTTTTTGCTCTCCCTTCTGTGTGGAATAATGCAACAGTACAGTTGTGTAAAATCTTACCATAACAATAGATGTCCTCTTCATTGTTGCAGTATACATTCCCCCTTCCAACTATACCTCTCAACTGTATTTTGCAGAATGTCCAGATTTTTGCCTTATATTTTTGGTCCTTTTTTTCATAAAATTGTGTCTTTCTGGCAAATTAGTGGCAAATCTTTAAAGATTGAAGTTAGAAAATAATGACAGACATTTGAGTTTTAGACTTCATACCCTTCAGAAAATTCATGCTAAAATGGAAAATCTGTTATTCTATCAACTTTCGAAGTTTGTAAGAGCAATATTTAAAAACTGTCCCTATTTGTACCACGTTTTTCATGGCTTTGTCCAGATTTCTTATAAGAGGTTGAGAGATATGCCTCCAACCCCCAATGGATGTGCATGGACTCCTTTGTCCTATGGAAACTGTTGCCTTCTGGGGCAATTCAGTTCTTGGTAGTTGTATTCATCCATCCCTTTCATGCCCTACATTCCTTGTGGGGAGCATAGATGTGACTTATAGTGCATACTAGATCTTTAGGGTTTTGCATACTGGCCGAGCATCAGGCTGCCCTGGACTGAAGACCTCTTCTATGTGGAATACCGCAACAGTAAAGACAAGGATATCTAATGTTATGTTAAGATTTTACACAACTGTACTTTTTTCATGTATCTCAAGAATTGTAATTGCATTGCATTGTTTAGTTAGTTTTTCTTCCAATTTTAAGTCATGGAAAAGATGAGCACATTTGCTCCTATGCTCCTAAGCTATGCAGTCATAATTCTTCACTGATCCCTCTCAGCAATTGTTTTTTTTATTTATTTTTTTAATCAAAGTATCATATTTTTAGGTCTTTGTAGTTATAGTATTAATAGATTTGTTTGCCATTTACTTGCAGTTTGACTTGATGCTAAAATAAGGAATATAGCAATCCCATATAAATTTAAGAGTTTTTAAAAGTTTTCTTAACAGTATCTATAAGTGGTAAATGAAATATAATAACAATACGCAGAAATACTATTATATAATTTTTTACTTGATATGCTTTATAAATTTGGAAAACACATCTTCATAGATCATGACATTAAGGCTCTGGTTCCAGATGATGGTTGCTATCCTCCTGTCACTAACATTACCCCCTAAATGCATCCCTTGCATGATTTGTGCACTACAGGCAGCCCATCAGTGTGCTCCCACACATATATACTGAGAGAAGGTCTTTTTCAGGGAATGTGGCCATATCAGCCACTGGCATGCTTCCATAGCTGGTCTATGATTACTCAAACTAATAAGGCAGGGAAGGAACTGTTGCACTGCTGAAGGCCACTTGGAGTCTGGAATTGGTAAAAATAGAATACTGCCCCCCCATTTTCAATTTTCTTCCCAAAATGCACACATCATAGAAACACTCTTTGCTCTAACCCTCTCATTAGTTCAACATCTCTTGCTGTTTCCAACCTATCCTGGGGACTACTGAGAGATTCTTTTAAGGTTCTTGTTTTAACTACTGCAATTTAAAGACAATACTTACATGTATCATTGTCTATGCATAACCTATTTAAAATTATATTCCAGCATTATAGTTTTCATCACCATTATTGTTACATCACATACCGAGCTATTATAAGTCTTTGTAGATACTAAAGTTATAAAACATTTAAGAAAGATAAACTCTCCTTTATAATATAATTCCCATACTACAATTGTTTGCTCATTTAAGTCCTTGACATCTTTTGATATTTTATTACCTTTATTGAATTATCACTTATGACACAGACAAACACGCATTTATATAACACAAACCATATTAACGTGTGCACACTTATAAACATTATACATCACATACATTCTTCTGTACAATTATGATCAATACAGCATTACATAAATTGCTCAATTCCTGCCTTACCTTAAACCTCACTCCTCCTCTAAAAAATTATTATGCTTGTATTATTTCTATTGTTCCCAAACTTTTCATTTTCTACTAAACAATTTGCTCTTACCCTTTTCTAAAGATCCCATTTCCAGTTCTTCTGTCTCTGTTACAATATTCACTACTTTAATTATGGTTGGTTTGGACTTTGCTTTGCATTTTCTATTAAGTCTTAGATATCTTAAAAAATCTGCAATGAAAACATTCATTCCAGTTTCTTAACATCCTCAAGTCATGTCTTCATTGCTGCAGTTTTCTTGGTGTTTCTTTGTTTCAATGTTCTAGATCAGCAAACTCAAAAGCTTAAAGTGAATTTATTAAGGAGCCTGCTTCCTTGTGAGATTGGTTTAACATTTTTCTCATTTATTTAATACTTTGTTCATTTCATTATTTCACAATTTTCTGAGTCCATTGATAGGATATTCTAATTACAAAAAACATGCTTCTCATTTTCCAATGTTCATATTTTGCATTGTTACAATTCTTATTTTTTTCTTAAAATTATTTTTATTAAATTTTATAGAACAAGAATATGATTTACAGTCTCAAAGAAAACTAAACATACATTGTTTTATAGCAACAAATATAACAATATAAAATACATAATAAACCAACAAAACAAGGTATTTACATAAGTGCCTAAATTAATATGATCAAAAAATGTCTTCAAAGTATAATATGTGCTCATATAGTATATCAGTCATCTCTCTCTCTAGTATTTCTACCACTTTTTGACAGAAGTTGTAATAAGAAGTGATCTTTTCTGTTCTTTTCCTGATAGTTGTTAATTCCATCTGAGATACAGACAACACAATGCATCTAAAAATCTTTAAAAGTCAGAGATGTTTCACTCTTCCAATTTGTTGTGCTTGTCTTGCATGCAATGGTTTAAAAGGATCCATAGAAGTGAAAACTTTGTTCTAGAGACACAGTGGAGGAATGGGGGCATTAAAATTACACATTTTGAAAACTAAAACTTATACAATCAAAAACCATATGTTGCCAGTCTGCCTTCAATTTTGCTTAACATCTCCAGCAACCAATTTCTTGTTTAAACATTAAAATTCCAACCTGTGTGGTATCAGAAAAGACCAGTGAAGAAATTTCCATGCAAATAATTACCATTAGATTGACCGGGAAGTACCGGTATAATTCTTATTGACAGTTTAGATTAATCAGTTTCCCATTTCAATGCTTCTTACCTTCTTGAGATAATATTTCACTTCAGTGCACTGATTTCATAGAAACCATTGTTTTTTCTTGAGGTAAGATGTATTTAAACTGTAAAATCTTAATATCTGCTTGTTCTATATAGGTACATTTTATATAAGTGATTATCACCACTAAGTGTTTACTTGTAATGGACAGGTATAAACCAAAATATTATGCCATACATCTAAGAAAATAGTATTCAGAATTTTATTTTAAAGACAATTTGCTATTGGTTTGAGCAAACCACTTCTCTTATCATAGTTGATAAAAGAGATTACAGTATTTTACATAGTTGTGACAGACGAAAATGTTAAGTTGTCTATATACTCTGTGTTATTCATGTAACTAATATTTGATAGATGCACCCCCATAAGTTCCTTCTTTTAACTCCCACCCTTACCAGGCCTTCTTTGAGGAATCTGTACTTTTATAGTCCATTAATCACTGGATTAATTTGTTCCATTTATCCACTACTCTTTCCTATCGTCTAATGCCTAGAATGACCTTTTCACCCTCACTCTGCTAAGTAATCCCCCTTCCATGCTCTGTCTATCTTCTTGGGCTGTATGCCATCATGCTATCCTCTAAGTGTCTTGTACCCCCACATCACATTGCCCATTTCTGGACTACCCTCAAATTAAAAGAAACTTAGCCTTCACAACCTCACTTCACGGACATCACAGTGGGCCACTGAATTTCACTGTCACCTCAAAGCAAAAGGTTATTTAGTTTGGTTACTGGCTGGGGTGCCTTTTGTATAGAGCCTGCATGTTCTCGCTGTGGGTTTCTCCATGTCTTCTGGTTTCCTCCCATGTCCCTGAGATATGCTGTAGGTGGATCTGTGGCATGACTTGTCCACAGGTGAGTGAGTGTGTGTGTGTGTGTGTGTGTGTGTGTGTGTGTGTGTGTGTGTGTGTGTGTGTGTGTGTGTGTGTATTAGTGTATATGACACAAAAGAAAGATCTATTAATCTACTTCCATTCTACCTCCCTGTTTCTGGAGTCAGTTTTCCAAAGAATACAACTTGCTCCCACAGAGGAAGCTAATGGGAACATCAGTGAGGCTGGGGATAGAACCACGACTGAGGAAATGGACAAATTCTTGGGTAAATGCTAGGGTTTCTGGTTGTTGCTCATACCTGGACTGGAACACAGGGAGTGGAGTAAGAAGGCAGTGGCAGGAAAGATTGAATGCTACAGTGTCTGTAGGGGATAAATTTCATAAGCAAAGAGGTAATGTTTCTATTCCAGAGGGCCTTTATCAGATCACAGCTTAAGTACGGCTTATCTGTGATTACTGGTTTGACACTCATGAGGTTTGAATTCCACTACTTCCGATTGATGGGGAATGTGAAAGCTAAGGGCTTTGGCCTTGGATCCAGTCCACTGCCCCAAATAGGTCTGTTGGCATCCAGGGGGAGGATGTTCTTTTGAGATGTACAATTCAAGGGGGGAAGGAAATTAATGGGTAGGGCTAACTGGAATGATGTGGGCAATATTACATGTCAATGACCATCAGTTGTAATCAAAAACAGATGGTGTCATTCATTATAGACACTTTACACACACTAACACCCATTTACTCTTACACGCATATCCAGACAGACAGAGAGAGAGAGAGACAGATCACACACAATGCATGCTCACACACACACACACACACACACACACACACACACACACACACACACACACACACACACACACACGTGACCACCAATCAAGCAGAGCTACTTCTATGACTGTGACTTCACAACTCAGAAGTTTGATTATAATGAAATTAAAGAAGAAATACATAAATAACTATTACATGGGAATGTATCTTCTCAGATCACTGCTGAGAAAATAGGAAATTGAAGGGGCCACTCAGAAATTCATTGAACCCCATTATTTTGACCTCAAAACTGGTACATACCGAGGAATTTGGTATGGTTGAGAGGTATGCATGTATATATGCCTAGAAACTGCAGGAAAGGAATTGGAAACAATTCTGCAATCTGCTGCAGCCTGCCTTTTATTGTTAATGTAAAATAGTGGTGCTTTCATGTGATGTGATGTGAATGTGATGACAGACAGTAGCTGCTACCCTGCTACAAGTTGGTGCTGGACTGCTTGAAGTGATTCAGACTTTCAGAGAATGAATTTGTGGTCTGATAAAGAAAACTAAATTGATTTAATGTTGTGCTTGTGCACTAGTGCAATGTATGGTTTGTTTTGTGCCTGTTGTAACTTCTAAATATATAATCTTGTAGCTCTGTGTTTTCACAGTACAAGTTGTGTGTTGCCCCTGAAATGAGAGTGGGACTGCAAATACTGTTAAAACATAATCAAGTCTTTATGACATTTTTACACATTTAACTGGGGAAAAATAGAAATAAATACTTTTTCATACGCCCAGTGTTAAGCTGATAGACAAAACAGGTAGTTTTTGAAACAAAGCTGAGCGAATTACATAATGCGATATAGAATATTCATAGCATTAGTACAAATTAATTACTTTAGAGAGAAATATAGAAATTAAATTAGTCCATAGGAGATTAAATAGATGCTCACTAATGGTCAGAGCATATGATACAATAGTTAGGTATATAGAATGCTTCTGAACTGGTTTAATGAGGTCCACAACAGCTGAGGCAAGAAGAAATACGAAATGGGAGGAAAAGACAGAGCAAATATGAGGATGGTAGACAAGAACACAGGAAAGAGGAGATGGAATAAGTGAGTTAACTAGGAGGTGTGTATTACTCCAACTCAGCATCTCTAAACTGTAGATTCAAGCATGTTTCTAGAGAGGTTCAATCCTGTCTGAAAATGTTGTGTACTTAAAATGATAACTTATCTGATATCAGATTTACTTGAAATAGACACCTTCAGATAGATACTCCATTTAATATTATTCCATATTAATAGCAAAGCCATAGTGTACGTTGTCTATTTCATTTGAGTTTGTGCTTGGGGGCTCTACTTCTGTAAAGTACAAAATATACCTTTTTGTATAGACAAACCCAAAGTCCATTTCTGATAAGAAAAGCTCATAGAATTTTCTGATGTTTGAGGTCCACAGTGACAGGGGCTAAGAACATATACTGCAGATGATTTTTAGTTTTATAGATGGCAATCATTAAAAGTGGCAGGCTATGACAACTCCAATTAAGTAGCCAGAAATTGCATTCACTTCTATTTAGTGGATGGAAGACAAACCACTGCTAAGAGAGACACAGCTTCTGATATAAGCATTGTGAAGCCTGCAGTGGTTAAGGAGAAGCAGTCCACACCAATCAGAGCTTTGGGCGGAACCCCATACCAAATGCCTATGGCCTGGGTTCATCTTGACTGGGTGGGTGGAAAAGGGAAAAAGCAGGTAGGTGTGTTTGAGGATAACCCTGCAGATGTCTTAATAATGAAAGATTTTGATAGTGTAGTACCTTGTGCGCATGCAGTAACATGCAGTCAAGCTTGGAGACAGGCACATAGGTCTGGTAGCTTGGGGAAGACCCAGACAGATCCTATGCCTGAAGCTGGGGCTGGTGATGTGGTTACTTCAGGGAGGGAGCTACCTTGTAGCAGTGAGCCTGAAGGTGAACCACAGCTGCTGGTAGGTACTGGTGTTCCCGTGGACATGGTGACTGCAAGGACAGAAGTGAGTGGCGGTATCCAGGCTGAGAGTGGGGTACCACTGACACAGGATACTGGTCTTCCTGTGGAAGGGAAGCTAGGAGGGCTCACAAAAGCAGAATTGAGACAGGAACAGCTTTCAAACCCTACCTTATGTAGTTTGAGGGAGGTAGCTAAGGAGGCACCTGATGCTCAAGGAAAAGAGGAGTCTGTATGCTAGAAAAGAGAGTGGACCCTTGAGGGAGGGCTAAAAGGTGAGGTAATACAGCAACTGGTAGAGTTCAGAGCCTATCATATGGCACCCCTAGCCAGCCATAGTGCATGCAGTTCCTTTTGTTGATAATAAAGGGGTACTGTACAGAGGGTGGACCCCTGTGGGAGGGCTAGATGGTGAGGTATTACGGCAATTGGTAGTGCCCAGAGCCTACCATCTGGCACCTCTAGCTGTAGCCTATCACATTCCTTTTGCACGTTATATGGGCATAAAGTGTACCTGGAGACATATTATGCAGAATTTTTATTGGCCTAGAACTGCAAAAGATGTAACAGGGTATTGCAGGACCCATGAGCAATGCCAAAAGATGGGCAGGAGGCAAGTACATAAGTTGTACCATGTTAATATAATGAAGTCTTTTCATGATAGGGAGGCCCTGGTGCTGAGTATTCACAGTGGATGGCAGGAGGAGTCTGAGGGGGATCTGGTGACTGATTTTCTCAGTGAGGTTCAGACTGACATTTCTGTGGGAGAGGTAGCAATATCTCAGTGGCTATCCCCTATTCAGGTTAAAGAAATATTAGCAGTGTTACAGAAATTTGTGGGCATGTTCAATGGGAAACCTGGATGTACCCACCTAGTGCAACACCATGTGAATATGGGACCCCAAAGGCCTATCAAGCAAGCTCCTTATAGGGTGCCTGAGCGAGTCAAACAGACTTTGAAGTTGGAAAGAAAGGAGATGTTGGAGCTGGGGGTAATCTGGGAGTCCGGTGGTCCTTGGACTTCCCCAATGATATTGGTGCCCAGGAAAGATGGTGGTGTGGGATTTTGCATAGACTACAGAAAGTTAAACAGTTATGCAGAGTCAGATGCATATCCCATGCTTAAAACAGGTGAAGCTTTGAAACAGCTTGGTGGGGCTGGGTGTCTGACCATTGTTGATCTGACCAAGAGATGCTGGTGGGTGCCCTTGATTCCCATTGCTAGAGGGATGTCAGCTTTTGAAACACCTTTTGAATTATATGGGTTTGCAGGAATACTCTTTGGAATGAAGAATGCCCCAGCAAACTTCCAGAGGTTAGCAGATCATATCTTAGTAGGAGCAAGAGACTATTTTCTCACTTATTTGCATGATGTTGCTATTTACAGTCATTCCTGGCAAAAGCACCTTCAACATGTCAGGGAGGTCTAAGGTAGATTAAAAAGGGCAGGGTTGACCAGTAAGCCTAGTAAGTGTCAAGTGGGCATGGCAGAGGTCTCCTAGCTCAGACATAGAGTAGGGAGTGGTAAGATTATGCCAAAATCTGCCAAAGTGGAAGCTATTCAGGTGTGGCCTGTCCCTGTTTCCAAAATGCATGTGAGAGCATTCCTAGGGATAGTGCAATACTATGGTAAATTTGTGCCCGACTATAGTGCAATAGCTGCATCCCTTACTGACCTAACAAGGAAAAACAAGCCAGATAAAGTAGTGTGGGCCACAGATTGTGAGCAGGCATTCCAGAAGCTTAAAAAGGCTTTGGGAGGACCCTCTGCATTGGCCAGTCCAGATTTCAGCAATACCAATGCAAAAGGATTCTCAAGACAAGGTATTGGTTGTATTGGCTGATACATTTTCAGTCAACCCCATTTTTCTCAAGCAACGATTTTCTAGGGTCACTTGAAAAATCTAGATTGAGTCCTCAAAGGGGGAGAAATTTGAGGAGATTCGATATTGTTCTCTTTGCCAGCATGTCTGTCTGAAGTTTTGTAATACTTGTAAATAATTGTAAATTACCCTGTGTTATATATGCCAGCATGAATAGCTATAATTGTGTAAATAAGTTTATGTTTTTTGATTATTTCTTTGATTTATGTAAGATGTTTGAATCAAGCAGTGTTCTTCTGGCTGACCAAGTGAAAATGTTTTATTAAAAAAGGAATTCTGAATGTAGGTTATTCCAGTCAGCTTATCTAGACGTGATGTCATCATGTGCCAGAGCTGAAAGGAATAGAATCTCCACAGCAGCTGTTTTGTTTACTTTTTAAAGTCTGATATGAGACAGTAGAATTCTCGTAACAGATTTCTGTGACTTTTAAAAAATTCTGCTATAAAAGCAGGTGCTGAGTCAGTTATAGTAGTTCAGTCATAATAGTTCAGTAGTTGCAGTTGTTCAGTAATCAGTTGTTGTTTTCCAGATCAGTAGTTGTCATTCAGAGTTTTCCAGAGCTGTTGAGCAGAAATAGTGGGAGTTGCTATTCCAGTCGCTAAGGACCGGACAACAGCCTGAAGAATGGACATATATTCTTATCTTGCCTGGCAGAAGTAAGAGTATCATCTTGCCTTGCTGAGTTAATTAGATCAGACAGGGACAGTTAATCTTTAGACAGTTAGGGAACTACAGTTAGAGCTTTTTTTACAGTCAGTGTGAAACCTATCCTACAGTGTTATTTTCATAATTCCTGTGTGTGAAACTCTGTGGGTTATTGGCATCAGTTATTCAGTGTATATAAGTCTTAAATCATTTTATTAATTAAATATTTTACTACCTTTTATTATGGCTGGTTATTTAGAAAGTACTTTAAGTAACCTAAGAGTGTTTATGCTTTTTGTGATAATACCAGGGCCACTCTAAAAAGCCTTACTGCTTGGATTACATGCTACCATTTCTATCATTATTTATTTCATCCAATATAAGTGAACACCCATTATTTTGAAGGGTATTGTGGTATCTGACTGGTGGCAGCCGGTACCTTGTAATTTGGGAAAGAGAACATAGCAGGTAATTCTGTGCCAGTCTTCCCAAGAGTGTTTGTATGTGTGAATATCAACTATTTAAGAGTGAGTGTGTCACATACCTAGAACTGGGATACAGTGCTCTGCAGTGGTTAGTATGAAAACTCATTTGGGGACTTGGAGTGAAGCATATTGTCCGGTCCCAGGTTTGGAGCTTGTTCCCGGTGTACTCTTAGGGGAAATTGTGTGTTTCTGTCCCTGCTTTCAGTGATGGTCGCTTACTTGAGAGAGTGGTGAGGATTGAGGCTCCTTAGTTGTTACTGCTGTGGGTTTAAGTGGGGTCATCACAGATACTATATTACATGCAAATATAATAAGCAAGTTGAAGAAACTCCAAAATGACCTGTGTGTAATTAGATGGATAGCAAACTGACTCAGAGACAGGACTCATACAGTAAGACATGGGGAGGGGGTCCTCTTAGAATATGAAGGTGACCAGTAGAGTTCATCAGGGATCTGGGCTGGAAACTGCTGTTCAGCATCTACTTCAGATCCCCCCTTATCAGATGACCTTTGGTTAACAAAGTTTGCACATAATTATTGCTGGGGGTTATTGTCAAATCCCTCTCCGATAAACAATCACTCCAACAAGAACTTGTCAGTTCCAGTGTACTAAAAATGGGCTCAGGCTGAATGCCAAAAGGTGCAATATTGTAGTGTTTGTGAAGCACCGCCTATCTCCAACTTATAGCATAAATAACATGCTACTTCATGATGAAAATGTCATGAAAGACCTATGTATTTTTGTGGGCATTTCCCTTACATTTGACCATCATATTGCAATAGTGGTTAGGAGATTATTTTACCTAGCACAGTTCATATCTTTTTCTAGATCAAAAAAGTCCTTACTTCCTCAGCATTGATTAGACCTGTCATTGAGTATGATGGACTCTTTAGGAAGTACCTTAGTAAACATATCAAGCAACAGGTAAAACCCTAGAGATTTGTAACTAAAATGGTCAGGGACATAAAAGATCTGAACTACGAAGAAAGACTGGAGGTGTTATCCCTATACTCAGTTTCATAAAGACTCCTTAGGGGGTGACTTGTGTCATGCTTATAGGGCCATAAGGGATCCAGTAGTTTAAGAACTCTTAAACCCAGGAAAGCAAACAGTCCAGATAATACCAAGTCCAGAGCTCTAATTCTAATTCAGCAAATTTATAAGACAAAGAGGAGGGATAGATTTGTGATGCAGCACCTACTCCTCCTCTGGAACAAACTTCCTAAGTTAAGCAGTGTGATACACTGTCTGCCTTTAAAAAGTAGTTGGACAGCTGGATAGGCATTCATAAATTCACCCTGGTATAACTGACCTGTCCCTCATTAAAAAAGAGAGGCAACACCTAAGATTGGGTACTGGCAAGGAGGAAATGGCCTTATGGTTCCCTTGTCTTGTAACTCTTACGATTTAATGGCTATAGTCCCACCTTTATACAACATTGCATTTCCTTGATGGCATTAGGAAATAATATGTCCACCTACTCTGGTTTAGAACTGTACTCAACATCCTGCTTTCCCTCTGTCCTATTTTCTCATCTCTTTTCCTCCTGGCTGTCTGGAGTGCCTGCATGGATTCAGTTCCCACCCATTCCTCTATGCCTTTCCATGAGATGACAACCTTCTCTATGAAGAAGTATTTTGTCAAATCTAGGGGAGTAGTTAGTCACTACAATCTGATGCATGTGCCCCATCAGCCCCATTCTGCCCTTCCGGTCCAGGGCACCTCCATCACATCTCACTCACATGATCTTGAGTACCAATTGCATGTCCTCTTGTCTCTTCTTGCCCGAAATGATAAGCACTTCTCTGGTTATGTCTTTCCTTTCATCCTATATGCCTATTTTGGTTGCTTACCTCTACCAGTGGTTTGATAAGCCCCTTCTTGTATGGCCTCCAGAACTGCACACAATATGTGGCCTCACCAAGGCACTGCAGATGGTGACCATTACATTTTAGGTTCTGAATTCTACCCCATGAAGATACATGTAAGTGGTTCTATTGCCACTACTACTGCCATCTAATTTTGATGCATGCTGGTGGTCCTTTGCAGATGTAACACCTGCAGATCCACTTCCTGTTCAGTTCCACTCTCCAGCTGGTATTGCATAACAAGGTTGCTTTGGCTCAAGTGCAATAGTTTCCATTTGTCTTCCAGCATCATGGAATGTGATTTCGCCCATACTTATGTCCTGTTTTCCAGCCTACTTCAGCTTAAGTTTTGACCTATTAGCTTTTATAGCACTTTACTCATGTATGTATCACAGGTTTCAATTCTATGTATCCTCCTCATGAAGAAGCCCACTCCCTGATGATCGTCAGTACTATGAAGTTGTTGAGTGTACAATGCTTCCCTGCAGAGCACCATAGCAGTATTGTTTAAACCTCTTCTCATTACCCACTGAGCATAACACTTAGTATACTGTGAACAAGACACATTACTCTTGAGTTATGTGCTGTTTATTCTCTTTTCTTGCAAACTGATTGCTAATTGCTGTGCAAGTCTGTTTTGGATTGTGCCAGTTTGATGAGCAAGATATGCACCACATGGAAAACTCTCTCTTAGATGATAGTCCTTACTCTCAGTCTATGATACACACACACACACACACACACACACACACACACACACACACACACACACACACACACACACACACACACACAGGTTCATAGGTTGGTACTAGGCTACCTACTAGGTACTAGTACTAGGGCCTATACAAGCCTAGCCATAACAATTCCCTGGATATTTCTTCCCACAATATTTACTTCCCTGGACTCCTGTCTAGCAGGGCGACTGACATGATCCTCGGGGTGAATTTCTTATCTCCCATTTAATCATCAAGGTTCCTTTTGAAGAGGGCCAAGGAGGCACTCTGCTTGACATGTATGGGCAGTCTATTCCAGAGTATGGGGAGTCTCTGGGTCAGGAACCTATCCCTCCAGCATGTTTTGTTCATTGTTTTGACAAGGTTTAGATCCCTGGAGCATTTGGCTCTGAGGTTTTGGGATTTCTTTAAGTGGAGCATGTCCAACACTCAGGGTTTGACATGGCTTTGTATGTTAAGCAGAGATCGCCTCCGAGTAGACAATATGCCACAGAGTATTACTGGAGTTTTTTTAGATGGTCAGCATAGGGCATCTGCTTTAGGCCTGTGATTCCTTTAGTGAGGTATTTCTGCGGCCTTTCCAGCTGTTGCAGATGTCTTGTGAGGTACATACCAAATGGGGTATTGTACTCTATAATGGGTCTAATGAGGGATGAGTACAGTGGGACAATTACCTCGTTTTTTCTGGATGAAAAGCCCTTAGTGATGAGGTGTGCCACATAGAAGGATTTCCTGACTGTTGTAGCTATGTGGTTATCGAAGGTGAGACCACTGTCCACCTGTGTTCCTAAGTATCTCATCACACTTTCTGTGTTTAGTGTACTGCCGCCTATGTGGTAATTCATGGGTACATGGTTTTTCCCAAAGGGGATAACTATACATTTCTTGGCATTAAGCTTGAGCCCATGGCTCTGGCACCAAGCATCTGTTTCTGTAAGGCCCTTTTGTAGAATATTCATATCATTTGGGGATTCAATAATGGCTCCCAGTTTGCAGTCATCTGCAAACTTTGTTAACCAGAGTCCCTTAGTGTTGGCCTGTACTTCAGAGAAGTAGATGCCAAACAAGAGTGGTCCCAGGACTGAACCCTGAGGTACTCCAATTGTCACTTGTCTGGAGCTGGATTTGGAGTCAGCTACTTTTACAGTCTGGGTTCTGTCAGTAAGCCAGTTGGCAACCCATCGAGTGATGTAGGGATTTATGCCCAGCTTAGTAAGTTTATCTAGGATTCCAGAGTGGGGGATGGTGTCAAATGTCTTGGCAAGGTCCAGATAGGTTGTGTGGACTGCCTTACCCTCGTCCACAACTCTAGAGACTGAGTCAAAGAAGTCAATCAGGTTCAGGAGACAAGATCGTCCCTTCATGAATCCAAACTGGGTGGAGTCCAGTGTTTGAAGGTTGCCAATGTCTTTGTTTATAAGTTCCATGATAATGCATTCCATGCCCTTGCAGATCAGGCTCATCAGACTGATGGGACGGTAGTTCCCGGGATCCAAGATGGATCCCCCCTTGTGGCAGTGGGATAACTGTTGCTGTGCACCACTCCGTGGGCACGAAGCCTGAGGTGAGGCTATGATTAAACATGACACTTAGGTGAGGTGCCAGATCATTTTGTAGTTCATGTAGTACACAGCCTGGGATGTCATCTGGTCCCATGGTCCCATGGATGCTGTATTCGTAGCTTTGGAGAGTGCGGTTTCTACCTGTTTGGCCGTGATTACCGGTATTTGGCAATCTTTTGGTATTGAGATGGGCCCTTTAGGGAGTCAGAGGGGGGTGATGTTGGCACTAAATCGATCTGCCATTATATTGGCAATATCCTTGGGATCAGTATATTTAATGCCATTCTGTTGTAGCTCAGAGCATATCTGAGCATTGCCATTTAGATTCTTGACATAATAATAGAATGCCTTGTGGGTGACTTTGGAATCTTTGGCAACTGTATTTTCATAACTAGCTTTGGAGGACTTTATGAGGGATCTCAGCTTCTTACTGAGGCTGGTAAGGGAGTTTTTTGCATCCTGGGATTTTCTTCTTTTCTGCAAGTTTCTTTCTTCTGTTGTATAGTTTGTTTATAGCAGGGGACCACCAGATTGGCTTCCTTTTTTTGGAGGGGAGCATCTTAGTTCTATTTGGGATGGCATATATATATATATATATATATATATATATATATATATATATATATATATATATATATGATACGCTGTTTGACATAGCATGACTAGTAAATTCTGAAGGCATATTGTATAAAGCTCAGTCCATAGAATATGTACCTTGACTGTATTCATATAGATGGTTCTGAACTGACCCAGCATGCTGGCACAGAGACAGGGGGAATCTGATTGTGCCACTAGTGACCTGAGGATTAGAATGGGCTCAGATGTTGCGTATGAATAGAACGGGGTATAGAATGATAAAAGTAATGCTCAGCTATCTATCCAGGGTGAGAGGGCTTGGGGAATTTCAATTCCTGTGTGACCTCTGATGAAGAACAATAGCTTGTAGGCCACATTTCTAAATGGGGGTGGGGGTGGAGATGATGTTTAGTACTTGGTTGGTGGATTTGCACACTGCAGGTATTGGCATCATACCTCAAGCCACTCCCATAGACATACTGACCAATAACTACATTAATGATTGCTCCTGGTTACCCTTTAATTACCTCCACTGGATATCTCCATTTTTAGTCTCTAAACATTACTTACCATGATGTAGACTTCCCAAGGAGTCAGGAGATGCTCCAAATAAAGGGTCACATCTGTGTCTGGTAAGGAGAAACTGGGGATTCAGGAATGGGTGGATGACAAATTCAGGGAGTATCCAAAGGTTAGGCAGGGAATAGGTGGGTCCAGTGGTGGAGGGAAATATATATATATATATATATATATATATATATATATATATATATTATTTATGTATATATATAAATTGTGCTGAACTGGAAGATTTTATTACAAATAAAAAATAAAATCTATTTACAAAATTCTTATGTCAAACATATGATTTCCCATCTTGGAAGATCTCCACAGTGGCAAACAAATCAAGCAAGATCATTTGAGTGGTTGACAGAATTTACAGACCAGTCTGCCTTACAACATATTAAGTAGTTTCAACTTCTCAATGTGACCAGGCTACTTTTTTTTTTTTTTTGGCAAGGCTACCAATATAAGGTTAGCCTTTTTGCCATCTAATTTCATTAACATCGCAGTAATCACACGTAGAGCTCTTAATTTGCCTTGAAATGTGTTGACATTCCTGATTACAATATATTTCTTTACTGTGATATCAAATATGCACTCTGCTAACATGTGGACTGGATCCTTCATCCACTACACTGGTTCAGGCTAGTATCAGTGTGTTAATACCAGCTACTTATCAGACCTTAGTTTCCTCTTTGAGGGCTGCTGTTTTTCCATCTATTCTGAAAAAGACCTCAGTTCCCACCATCCCCAAGAAAACATCTCTAGAGTCTAGAGCCTAAAAATTTTGATAACTACAGTCCAATTCATAGCCTTTGTTTGCTGGATAAAACATTGAGAAGATTGTTTGTGCAAAACCTGAGTCTCATTTCACAGTGAATAGACACATGAGCCCTTATCAGACTCAGTTTCACTTTCACCATAGCACCAAGACTTCTCTTATTACAGCTATGACTGATTTCCTAAAGGTTAGAGACAGCTGATTTTATTTAGTTTTGGTTTTGCTGACTATGTCAGCAACATTTGCCACTTTTGTCTAAGGCACTTTGACTAAGTGCCTCAAACTGGACTATGGCATCTCCTCTACTTCTTTAATGGTTTATTTTCTTCCTCTTAGATTTTACCTGGAAAGTTGCTTTAGGTTTAAACTCCTGCACTTGGAGTGTGTGGTACTACAGGGTTCAATTTTGGGCCCTCTTCTGATAATGGTATTCATGCTCCTTGGGAGATTTGATTAGGAAGAGGCTTGGCATTGTTCTGTCAATAACATTTAAATTTACCTCTAAATATCCTCATGATGATATGGCAAATATGTTTGCTCTCACAGATGATCTGAATGGCTCATATGCAATCAATTGAAACTCAACACCATCTAAACTGAGGCTATGACAGTTCACATTGCTCAGAGGGCCTCTTCTGCAGCTCTCTTCTATAACTGTAGCATTTACAGAGAAAACAAGCTTAAGTTTGTTTATTTTTTTCTTGCTACCTTTTTCATCCCGCAGCTGACAATCGGTGGACCAAGAACCTCTCCTTGTTCGCCAGGTCTACCTAATCCTCCTGGTCTCCCAAAGACTTTCATAGATAAGGGCCAGAGCCAGTGAAGAAATCAAGGTGACTTGGGTCCCCATAATACTGCTGCTTGGAGTGTTTTCATCAAATATTCTTTCCCCACTACATGTATGCCCTGGTAGCATTCTGTTGGTTGGACATGGAATTGGTGGACAGAGCTGAACTGCCACTCACGTCTGAAAAAGGTTGACTTCAGCAAGCCACCCCCAGGGAGAAAAGCTCTATAAAATTAATAAAAGAATCATAACAAAAATCACAGCAGCAAAAGAAGCATTTAAGTTCACAGTAGTGATAATACAATCTAAAATGCGGTACATGACTATATATTTACAACAGGATATAAATCAAAGGATACAATTAATCGCATTACTCCCTCCTATCCTCCTAGGATGGGCTCACAAAACCTGCCCTACCAATACCCTATACTCCCAAGCAAGCTGCGAATCAAACCCTGGTCATCTGGAGCATAGTTAAATCTGTCTACCCCACAGTGTTGACAGCTTGAGTTTGTTTCTAAGATGAGTAATCAAGGATTGAACCTGCTTAGCAGACACATAAGGACCGGATGTCAGCCACAGTATCACCTCTGGAGTATTTAAAGTTCAAGCATCTTATTCCTCAAACTGACCTTCCTGTAGCAATTCCTGCCCATGTCCCTTCTTGCCTTAATTATTACAACACACAGCACTTAAGATTTCTTCATAATGCAAGTGATCGTTTACAGGTTGTGCAGAATTCAGTGACTAAGCTAGTTACTGGAACTTCTTATTACCAGCATATTATACCTCAGCTGTTTAGCCCATACTGGTTGCAGGTCACCTTCATATCATGTCCTTGCATAACTTGGATCACTCTTAACTGATGGAGCTTGCTGTGCCATATTGTGCTCCTTAGGGTCTACACAGTCAAATACACAGTTGAATTTACAATAACAATAGATGTTCAAATGTCCACAGCTGCAGTAGCCTTAGCTATGTGGGTTATATCCTGGCAAGGCTACAACAGTTGGCCAGCTTCCAAAGCTTCAGGGCCTCTTCCATATGCCCAAACTTTCAAGTAGCTCAAACTGAGCTGACCAAAAGACAAACTTGGGTGCAAAGCCTTTCAGAGCTTTCCTGCCAACAGAGAGAGGGAGACTGAGCCATGAAAGAACAATGCTAGGAATAACAAAAAATAAATGTCCACACCCTGGCATAAAAAAACACCAGAAAAACAAAAGGGATGGAGACAGGGAGCGGCTACTGCAGCAGTGATCATTTGAACATCTACTGTTATGGTAAGTTTACTTACACAACTGTACTATGCTCTTCATATTGATCACTGCAGCAGCCTTAGCTATAAGGGTAGATTACCACAGCTAACTATATTTGGGAGGTGGAAGGAGAAGGGTCCAGGAGCCCCTGAAGATTGGTTATGGCAAAGCTTGATTAGACCTAGAGAATTAATTGAGTTGGTAGTGCTTTCTAAACACAAGTACAGAGGAACAAGTAGCAGTTTCTAAAGTATTTCTAGAATCCAATACATTCCAAAAAGCCATAGATGAAGCCAAGGCCCTGGTAGAGTGGGTCTTTACTCTGCCTGGAATAATTTTGTTATGGTGAGTATAACAAAAGATAATAACCTTAGACAACCATTTGGAAATAGTCTATTTTGATACAAGTTTTCCCTTTTACATACCTTCACAAGAAATCAACAATTGATCTAAAGATCTGAAAAATTTAATTCTGTCAAGATACTACTCGACTTGTCTGTGGACATCCAAGGTGTGGAGCATTCTTTCTCCCTCATTTTTAGGTTCAGGAAAGAAAATGGGGAAATGGATAGTATAAAGTAAACTTGGATACCACTTAAGCCATATAAGAATTATTTCTCAAATAAACCTTGTTCCTCTGGAAAATGAAGTAGGGTTAACTTGCCACAAGAGCTTGTAACTCAGATAACCTTCTTGCAGTGGTCACAACAATCAGTAAATTGTTTTCAGTGTAAAGAACCTCATTTCAACCAAATTAACTGGTTCAAATGAAACAAATGAAAGCTTCTCTAGCAAAAAAAATTAAGATAATAAGGAGGGGCCACAGGTTTACTTGGAGGCATCCTATGCAAAACTCATTTCAAGAACATTTTGACATGAGACTGCCTTAAAAGAAGAGGATCCATGGATAGACATGCTGAAACGGCTGATAAATGAACCTTGATAGAGGAATAAGAAAGGCCATAGGACATACCTCTCAACTGTACAGATTTTTGCAGAATGTCCATTTTTTTCCCTCAAATTTTTAGTCTGTTTTTTATAAAATTGTGGTTTTCTGGCAAATTTGTGGCAAATCATTAAAGACTAAAGTTAGAAAATAATGACAGACATTTGAGTTTCAGACTTCATACCCTTCAGAAAATTCATGCTGGGGCATGGCTAAGATGCCAATGTGATAGCAACACTTTTCTGATGCTCTGCCTATAAAGACTGTTTCTGACAGGATTTTTATGTTTTAACTTACAAAACTTTTTTTCACAAGTTATATTTCTTGATATTGTGGATTATCTATAAAGAAGAAACTCAAGTTGTCAGAGACTTTTATCAAGAAATTTCCTGTCAGATGTTCTACAGATTAGTACAACTGGATATAGATATGAGTCAAACAAGAGCCTCTCCTCAGGACAGTTCCATGAAAAAAGGACTTCACACAATAATTTCCAGTATTCAGGACCTCTCTGTGAAAATGGGTAACTTAGAAAAAACTATAGAGAACATGAAAAAGGAAAGTAAGAAACAAATAGAAGACCCGAAGGAGAGTATTACAAAACATTCTAATCAAATAACAGCCATAGAAGAAACTGTCAATGACATTGATGGGAGACAGGTGGAAAATGACACTCAGATAGAATTCCTTCTAAAACAAAACAACCAAATATTAGAGAAAGTCGAAGACCTGGAGTCCAGATCAAGAAGGAACAATATCAGAATATATGGAGTACCAGAAAGATGGAAGGAAGTAATATGATCTTGTTTTTAAATGAATGGGTGCCTAAAATACTGAATCTTCCTGAGTCCTTCTCATTTGGGATTGAGAGGGCTCATAGGTCTCTATCCAATTCATCTCTCTCCAAGAATCCAGCTCCAGTGAGATCTATTATAGTAAAGTTTTTATCAACATAGGACAAAGACTTAGTACTGAGAACAGCTTGGTCGGGAAATCCAATGCAAGTCAATGGAAAAAAATATAAGGTTTGATAATGACTACACTTCCACTACAATAACAAAAAGAAAAAAATGTGTTCCTCTCATCAAAAGTTTGAAAAAGGCTGATATAAAAGCTCAGATCTTATTCCCTGCAAGAATGAAGATTACCCTCCCAGATGGTCAAAAAATATTTAACAACCTTGAAGAAGCAACAGACTTTGTCAAGAAAAGCAAATTGTTGGATAAAATAGAAGATATGGATATTACACTACCAAGATTGAAAAGACATGATGTTAATGGTAAACTATCCACAATTTATAAAACAAAAAATTAAAAGGGAAATTAAATAGGTTTTCTCTACAGCACTACCCAGCAGACAGATATCATGTAAGTGTTATGAAACATGACTGTTTTTGAAAATGTGTATCTGATGAAGTCATTTCGAATTGTGAGACGAAAACGTACTGTGTAAAGTGGAGACATTAATGTGGTTTGATTTTTGGAATAAACAGTTTTCAGTCTGTTGGTTTCCAGTCTTTTGACTTTAGTGTTATGAAACAAACAAACAAACAAACCTCAAGGTAAATGGAATAGTCTCTTTTTTTTTCTTCTCGATCTCTCTCTCTCTTTTATAAAATTTTAAATTCATATAATATAATTAAGGTGACTTAAACTGCATCTAATCTCCCAATATTTAATTAGGAACATAGTTAACTGTACTGCAATGAAGTAATGATGAAAGTTTACTTATGTACACTTATAGTACCTTTAACTACCATAGACAGAGTATGTAAGAATGTGGTTACAAAGTTCCCCTTTAGTGGTATATCTGAACATACAAAAATTCAATGTTGGAAGTAATAAGATGGTATATGCTGTGCACAATATTCTACTGGGGAAAGTAATACTGTGTATATTCTAAATAGTAGCCTTATGTGCTTTGGGTTGAGAAAGGAGGGGAGGGACGCTGTTGTCAACAAATACATTAAGTTGATTTTGTTATACTAGAGGGCTGGGAATTAAAATGTAAAGAAATCAATGTGGTTCATATTTATATTTGATTTTTTTATGTTTTAAAAACCATGGTGGTTTAGTGGTGTCTCTATAGACACATTTGATGCTGTCAGAACACTTATATTTGCTGCATCTAACATGACAGTTTTTTGTTTTGTCTTTTCTACCATTATCACACTGGTTTTACACATTACAGTATTTTGCTTTCCGTTGTGTATGGTGGTCTGATATACAAAGTATCCAAACTGAAGATGTAGTAGCTGCTATGTGACTGTGATGAACTGTGATAACAGCTTAACCAGTCTAACAGATCAAATAAAAGCTTCTAGCTTTAATGGCAGTTAAAATCTTTTTATTGTAGGAAAAGTTAAAATCTTCATTGAGACAATCATTCAATATTTAATAATTCATGACTGGTCACACCCCTCAAAAGCAAAAGGTATAGGAAATGGAACACCCCCAGCTGAGAGGAAAGAGGATTGGTACGTTTAAACAGCTGATTGGCAGTGTGATGATTGAATGATTGTCTCAACAATAAAGGAAGCAAGCACTATAAAAAGAAACTTCCAGTCCCAATCTCTACGATCTGAAGAAGATACCGAAAGTGCTTATCGTTTGGAATACATAGGGACTGTTTTATTCTACATCAAGATTTTAACTTGACATGAAGATTTTAACTTTTCCTACAATAAAAGGATTTTAACTGCCATTAAAGCTAGAAGCTTTTATTTGATCTGTTAGACTGGTTAAGCTGTTATCACAGTTTGATCTGTTAGACTGGTTAATCTGTTATCACAGTTCATCACAGTCACATAGCAGCTAGTACATCTTCAGTTTGGATACTTTGTATATCAGACCAAAAAGACTGGATACCATCATAAGACTGGATACTTTGGAGCCATCATTTCTCTATGGTATAACTGCATTCACAGCATGAATATCTTGTAAGTGCATTTAATTTAAGTACTGGAAATGTATGCAAGTTTTTTGCTATATATGTTGCACTTTTAAGTTTTATATCATTTAACCACACCACCTATCCTCCAAGAGAACTTTACTTCATTGGCCATTGTTGTACAGCGTTTCATTTGGAATACTATCCTCAATATCATAAGTCAATGGCTAAATCATAAATATACATCTAATTGGAAAAACCTACATAAACTAATCTTAGAAGCTAATAGCATGGAAACAATAAATTATATTTTTACAGAAACAGAAAAAAATTATTTAGTCATAAAAATATTTGTTATAATACAAACAAAAAAGAACATTTTTCTCCTGTTGTTAACTACATAGTAAAAACAATTAAGCAAAATAATGTACAAAGATTATAAGATGAGAAACTTTATGTTTTTAATGTTTCCTATAGCTTTTACAAACAAATGCTTGGACTCTTTTAACATGAAAAAATAGAAGAAATAAAGGAAATGGGTTTGTATTTTGGCATCAATTCCTTGATACCAATTTTATATTTGAAGCCAATTCCCTTATAGCAAGATACAACATAAACCAAAACAATTGGTTAAACATACAAACATTTAGAGAGTATATAGTAAATTAGTTCAAAGTATGTGAAATAGAGAATTCTACACCTAAACCAAAATTTTTATTTGTCTTTTGTGAAATTAATACATTATGTAATAATAGTAGGTTCTTATTGTCAAGAATATATAGGACATTATGAGCTGACTTACAAATCCCAGATGATTCCTTCTGGAACTACGCAGAAAAAGTTAATAAATTAAATTTTTCAGAAAATGAGAAAACCTTAATACTTAAGTCAATTAGTAACTCTACATCATCTCCTTTTTGGAGAATCTACACATGGAAGTTCATTCACAGAAGCTTTTTTACTCCTCATAAAATAGCATTAATATCAGGAAGTGAAATATCTAAATGTTGGAAATGTGAAGAAACAGTATGTGCAGACTGGGCACATATGTTTATAGAGTGTAAAACTGTCACTCCATTCTGGTTGGAATTTAAATCTTTTACAAAAGCACCGTGGTCTGATAAATATGAAATGACTGACTTACTGTTATTATTTAATGCACCAATACCAGCGTACAGTCTGGGAACACAAGTGCACCTTCTCTGGTTCCTCCTTGCAATAGCAAGAAAAATCATTACCTCAAATTGGAAAAGTAAAAAAAATTCTATCTTTTGTGGAATTTATCTCATTGGCCAAAATTGTATGTAATAAAGAATTGTTAACTATAACCTCAAGAACTTCAAGAGTGACACATAAACAACGGGCCTGGTTAAAACTTAAAAAACTGCTAGATAAAATGTGAATATTTTAACAAAAGCATAACTGTTGTGGACACTGTATATAGTCATTTTCATGTTACATTGTTTAATAATTTTTTTCTTGTTGCATTTGTATTCACAAAAAACAATAAAAAGTATGTGAAAAAAAAGAAAATTCATACTAATGCAAAACCTGTTTGTTATGCTATCAACTTTCTAAGTTTGTAAGACCAATATTTAAAAATTGTCCCTATTTTTGAGGAACTTTATAAATCCTATCTGTCTATTTAGGGACAGCTGGCTGAATATCAGGAAAATTACAGGCAGTAATATACACATTGTCTAAAGCAGACAGGACAGGAGGAATGGTTGTAGGTTCTGGAAAATATTTCTGTAACAACTCATAGTATTTTCTGAGACACTAAGAAACCTCAGTGTTCTCCCACTGAAAACTAGCAAAAGTCTCAGAGAAAGAGACATCTCCTCCCACAGGGAGAATCATACATTGAGCTCTCCTTTGAGTCTGAGACAGAAATCTAAGGAGAAAACCCTAAATTCATCTATGCACCTTCCTCTGCAAATTCAGAATTTTGAATCTCTTCTGGAAAAAAGGAGTCCCTCTTTCTTTTACCAGAAACTACTTTACAAGAAAGATCCATAGCCTGAAGTAAACCCTGAGCCAATCAAAGTAAACTACTCCTATCCAAAGAAATTTGTGGAGGAGGAGATAAATGCTTGGTTTTCTATTTCTTTCTGACAGAAAAGCTATGGACAACCATGTTACTAAGTTGCTGCTTCCACAGGAATGCACACAACATTCTAACACAACCCTTCCCTGTTCCCTCACCCAAACTGACAAGACTGCTTTCTTTGCCTGCTGAGGAGACTCCAACAGCTGCAGAAGGCATAGGCTAACCCCCAGTGCATAGAGGCTGTAGGTGCTACACCAGAGGGATCCAGGGTAGAAGATAAGGGGTCAAAGGTACAACAAATGACCACAGCATTGTCACCCACCTGCAGCAGAGGCACATTGCAAGCCTGCTGTGGTGGCAATGGCTGGTGGTGGCAAACACTGTTTGCTTAATTTTTTCTTTTTGTACCTGGAAGAAGGACTGACTGTGGGATCAGCAATCTGTTCCATTTCAAGCTGAAAATAGTACCTCTTTCCCAGGGAAGACAAGCAGCAAATCCTGGTAAAACTATCAATCCATAAAAGTTACTTTTTTGACAGAAAAAAAACACAGTAAAAAGCACTTTAAAACAATATGGCAGCCATACAATGGAAAAATAAATACAATTTCTCCTCAGAAAATATGTTTTCAGTTAGTTTACACTACTTTTAAACTGACAAAAAGAATGAGCGTTCTGTTTAAAAGAATGCTATAGTCTCAAGACAGTCCATTAAAACACAGCACTCCTAACATTAAGATAACTTTCCTGAACCAGAAAGTAATAAAACTACAATACATTTAAGAAAATGGAATTTTTCCCCCAAAGGGAACTTATCTTTTCTGCAAAGGAAAGCAGAAGCCAACCATCAGATGAGCATAGTCTTTGATGGCAGCAAAGCTCTGAAGGGCTTCTGGTCTAAACCTGTCTTTCAGTCAGCTCAGCGCAAGCTGCTTGACAGTTTGGGTACATGGAAGGTGCTCTGAAGGTTTGGAAGCAGTCTATATGTTATATCTTTGGCAGGCTATAGCCCATATAGCTATGGTTCATGCAGCATTTATCAATATGAAGAACATCACTTTAGAGTTGTCAATCAAGGAGAAGTAAATATTTTTCTATAACTCCTGTTCTTTGTCTGTTATCCATCTCTCTTCTAAAACTGGCTTAAACATCTGGCAGTTCTCAGTCCATACACTGCTGGAGCCTAGCTTGCAGGATCCTGATCTTTACCTTGCTGACATCTGAAATAAGTGTAGTTGTTCAATAATCTGTTCAGTATCTAAGTTCATGGGTTCATACTAAGTTGTTCATGCAGTGGATCATTTCTAGCCCAACCAATCCATCCATTCATCCACAACTCCTTTTCCTATTTATACATATGGGATCAGGGTGTCACTTCAACAGTGACAATCATCTAGAGCCAATGTTCATACCATGACTATTCTTCTAGCCTAGCCAATGATCCCACTAATTTACTTTAAGTTACTTTTCATGAATTAATACTAGACCCCTACTTAGTTTCAGTCCCTTTTTATGTGGTACAGGGACCAGACTAAGGATGTCCTTAAGACACCCAGGTTAACCATCCAGATCACACTTAAAAAGGATCATGGAGCTACTCTGCTTTACCTCTAAAGGGAGTCTATTCCATAAAGAAGTATTGTTTGTGAAAGATTTCTATCCCCTAAACATTTTCTATTGAACTTTTGATGGTAGTTTAGGTCTCTTGAGCAGGTGTTTAGGGTAGTATTAGTTTTGTGGCTGTGTAGGAAGTTCTTTTGAGGCTGTATAAGCAAGGCAGTGATTTCCTCTTGATAGTTAGTAGGAAATGGAAAAAGGGTGAGAATGTTTAGGGTGGACAGGGTAACTCAAATAGGACATGCCCTTATTTTTTTTGGTAAGGAAATTCTATTCTTTTTTGGGACTGGAATATAATTTGACCTTTTGTAATCTGATGGCCATTGGTGTACTTTACAAATTTGCTGGCTATTTCCAAGCAGTACTAAAACAGCATAAATTTGTAGGATTTTAAATAATTCAGTTGGAATTCCATAATCTCCTACAGACTTGCTACTAGTGAGGCTTTCTGGGACTCACTTAACTTTAGACTCCAGAAAGTCTGACTCTTGGTCTGTGAACATACCATCATATGTATTAACTATGTTAGGGTTCTTCTTATATAGTTAGTTCTTCTGTATACTCTGCATATTCCTGTCACTTCATCTTAATATTTTCTGATAGGTCCCTCCCATTTTTCTTTTTCTATCATGTCCCCTGTTTATCTCGAAGATTCCTTTAATATTGAAGGTATTTTGTGTCTTTCCCGTTTTATTATCTACTGTGACATC
This sequence comes from Protopterus annectens, assembly GCF_019279795.1. NCBI lineage: Eukaryota > Metazoa > Chordata > Ceratodontiformes > Protopteridae > Protopterus > Protopterus annectens. The sequence continues at coordinate 1,387,780,098 of NC_056744.1, read as the reverse complement.
CCCACACTGGGCCAGTAATCAAGGAGGTGACAGTAGAGAGAAACATTCACTTGGAAGACAAATAAATACACTCAGTATTTACAGATGTAGACCTCTCTGCATCAAGTACAATTTCCCTTAAGAACACACAGGGCACACACTCAGCCCGGGGTCTGGATTTCTCTATCTGTCTCCATCCAGGTCCCCAGTAAGACTCTCCATTGGTATAGTTAGGTCCTCAGTTGAGTGTCCAAGCCAAGACCTGAAGCACCCTCTCTGTGAAACCAGTGCTTCATGTCCCTGCCCCAAGTAGCTGATACACACGGTCTTTGAGATTTAATTTTCACAGACACACACACACACACACACACACACACACACACACACACACACACACACACACACACACACACACACACACCTGGGAAAAGCTGGCACAGATTCCCTACTCTGCCAACTTTGCCCAGATTATAAGGTAGATTCACTGCCACCAGTCAGTTACTATAAGGCTTTTAAAAGGGTATTCAATTATACTGAGTGAAATTAATATTAATACAAATGGTCATTTTGACCAAAAAGCCAGGCTTTCAGGAATGGCCAGAGTTATCACCAAATAAATATGTGTACATACTCTCAAAGCTTAAATATGTTTTTAAAAATGACCAGCCACAATGAAAAGTTTAAATATATTTAATAATAAATAATAAAAGAACAAGAAAATACTAAATATATATTTACAGTAAACACCAGAGTTTCAGTTGCATGGAATATTAAAAATAACACCGATGGGAAGATTCACACAGTTATAGAAAAACTGTACTTCTAATCTCATTATATTTTCCTGACTAATCTAAAAGGAATTACTGTTCCCTAGTTAATAAACAAATTGAGGCGGTGAACAACAAAAACTCCAAAATCAGAAAAGAAAATACTAAATATATATTTACAGTAAACACCAGAGTTTCAGTTGCATGGAATATTAAAAATAACACCGATGGGAAGATTCACACAGTTATAGAAAAACTGTACTTCTAATCTCATTATATTTTCCTGACTAATCTAAAAGGAATTACTGTTCCCTAGTTAATAAACAAATTGAGGCGGTGAACAACAAAAACTCCAAAATCAGAAAACCAATGTAGAAACGGAGAAAAATGGCAAATATGATTCTTTCTGGCCAACGTTTAATTACCAAGACACAATACACTCAGTAAAGTAGTTTCGCTGTACAAGTTCTATTGTAAAACATTAACGCTATTAACCACTTGCATTTTCGTCTGCTATATCCAGACTTCATCAGATGAACCTTTGCTTAAATTTCCACTCCCTTTTATAGTCTGTCTAATGACTTTAATTAATAAACACGATCTGAATAAATTAACAAAGTTCAGTTCCTTTACATACTTTCCTTAAATAAATATACTTCCCTATCACTTAAAAACACTTCATTTAATAACATATTAAAACATTTTAAAACAAATGGAATCTTTCTATATATTAATATAAACTCATTTCCTTTATGTAATCAAAAACTAAATATAAAAATATAAATATAAAAATAAAACAATTCATTTTATGGTATCGACTGCCATCTAGTGGACGAGGTCAGTGAGCCGAGGACGACAGAAGAGGAAAAATTCAGGAGAATTCTATGTGTCAAACAGAAGAAAGAGACACTGAATGATATAGTAGTGAAATTATCGGACTATGAACTGAGTGAAGCTGAATTTGCCCTTTTAAATAAGGGACTGACTTTTGTACCATCGGTTAATGCCAATGTAAGTGATCTGTTAGATGACTGAAGATTGCTTTGTCGTAACATTGCCCTTAAATTTTTTTTAATGATGATAATAATTAGAGTGATAATGTGGTCAAAAAGAAAACTTATAAGAGGAAAAGTTCCTTTACTCCAGTATTTCCTGGTTATGTAGAGGCTTTTATTAGAACATGTGAAAGAGATATATATGAGGCATTATATGATAAGCACAAGGGTGAATTTTATAATTTAACCATGCCTCAAAGACAAGCACTCTACTCATTGAAAAATAATTTAGCCATAATTATTAGACCTGCTGATAAAGGAGGAGCAACAGTTATTATGAACAAAGAAGGATATGACAAAGCTATGTATGAATTATTGAATGATGCACAAATATATAAATTACTAAATAATACACAGTATAGCAAGATAGTGAATGATGTATGAGATACACTGTATGATTTATTAATGTGTAGACAAATTGATCAGGTGTTATATTCATTTTTATATATGGAATATCCATTAATTCCATGTATTAAAGGATTACCAAAAATTCATAAATCCATGGAAAATCCCCCGATGAGACCTATAGTAGATGGAGGGGGATGGTGTACTGAAGCAGTATCCAATTATGTTGAAGATAAACTAGGACCTATAGTTAGACAAATGCCTACCATCTTAAGAGACACAACATATTTTCTTAATGATTTAAACAGCTATACTAAAAGTGTGATTAAATGTGATCAGTTAATGGTTGCTATGGATATACAAAGTTTATTCACATCTATACCTAATGCCTATGGCATAGAGGCCATAAGGGCAGTATTGGAAAATCAAGAGACTTTAGATAATGATGAAGTTATTTTGTTATGTATGGTGTTGGATTTGATACTATCAAACAATGCGTTAATGTATGAAGAAAATATCTATTTACAACAATGGGCTGTCACCATGGGCACCCCATGTGCTAATTCTTATTCAAACTTAGTGGTGTATTATTGGGAAACAGAACATTTGTTTAGTAATGAATTCAGTCCCTATATAAAGTTCTACAGATGTTTCGTGGATGATATTTTTATGTTGTGGGATGGGGGGATATTCCTCCTCAAGAAATTTATTACATATTTGGAATCAACTACGAATTTTTGAGATTTTTAGCTACATATTCTTTTGAAAGTATAGATTTTCTAGATATAAAAATATACAAGAATGAAATGGATGGAATTACTACAGGAATATTTCGTAAAGACTGCTGGCATAACAGTATATTAGAACATAGCAGTATGCATCCTAGGCATATTTTTCCAAATATAATGAAGAATCAGTTAAATAGAATAAAGAATATTTGTAGCAATGAGGTTGTCTTGGAACATGAAGTAGATACTTTACAATAATCATTCTTAGGTAGAGGTTACAAACAATCTGACATCACTAAACTAAGAAATGAAGTAATTGATGGTATGAAAGAGATAGCAAATGCAGAAAATTCCTTAGATAAACATAGTATACGAAGTAAATGGAAATATAGGACATCTCTGGTGACTAAATACAATACTGATAATAAAAAGATACATGAAATTGTAAATAGGAACTTGCATTTTTTGATGGCAGATAAAAATACGAGAATAGATGGAGAAACACCTAGCTTTATTTATAAGAATAATCAAAATTTGAAACAGATATTATGTGGAAATAAAATACATAAGACAACAAAAGAAGGGAAATTAGGTACATATCCATGTAAGAAATGCAAGATGTGTGACAACATTACTCAGATGCAATGTTATAGTCACCCGATCTTAAATTTTGTCTTTGAACCAAAGTTTTATGCTACATGTAACACTTCTAATCTTATTTATTTAGCTACTTGCAAAGGATGTAACTGTTTTTATGTAGGTAAGACTATTAAATGATTAAGGGATAGAGTATACCAACTCCTATATGATATTAGAAACAAGAATTCATCCAATGCATTAGCAAAACATATTATGGAACACTCTACTCATGGTTTTAGTTTTAGAGTATTACAAATAGTAAAATTAAATAAGAGAGAAGGGGACAACAACAATTATGAAGAATGCATGGAATTAAAATGGATTTTTAAGTTGCAAGCACATATTTATCCTGGTCTGAATAGCAGTATATGTACTAAACCTGAATTAGAAGCACGTTACTTTAAATGAATTGTCTATTTAATTGATTTTAAGAATTTTAATTATAGTTTGTTTTAATTAGATAATTAGATGTTGATTTAGTATATAAATGAATTGTTCAAAGGTATAGCTTGTGAGATCTGAAGAAGCGTAGAGTATCTATGTGAAAGCGCTTGTCTTGTGTATTAAAAGTGGATTTTATTGCATTGATTATCGCAGCTGTGGTGGTCTTGTTGAGCTTTTTTTCTGCATCTCCTGAAAGTCATAAAACCATAAAACACTTCTACTCTTCCTCCAGGCGCTACAAGCTATTCTCTAGCACAGACATTGCGTCTCTGTCTCCATTCAAAACTGTGGGATAACATATTTATGGTTTAACCCATAAAGTAATTTAATTTCAAGAATATTTTGCAAAGTCAGGTGGAATAATATTAACCTCATCACTTCCAGTATATGCTATTACAATGTATACATTTAATTCAGTTACAGTAATACATGTACATTTCTTTTCCTTCCAGTGGGGTACACTGTTGATACATTTTAACACAAGCAAACTTCACAAATACATTTTCAGCACAAACATCTGTACAAATCAGTTTGATATACAAATGACATATAATTATTTACAAAATTCCAGCTAGCTGTGCTGGCATATGTTACAAATCCACTGCCCTATTTCTCCTGGCATGACTGGCTGTACCTCCTATTGTCACACCTCTCTCTCCTTTGAAGACTAAAGCTAGTTTTTAAGTGTCCCTTAAGAAATGTTGCTTGAAATTAAGGAGTTTATCTGGGAATATATTACCCCACACCCTGTCTTGAGATCCCATTTGCCTTGGCATTGCTGACCACATTACAGTATTGCCCTGTCATATCATATGCCTGCAACCCTAGTCTGCAACATATTAACTTGGTATTTTGCTGGCTGGCTCTGTGTAGCCATAGATCCTCCTCAGACTCCTCCCACCTCTGACTGGCAGTACTTAGCACAAGGGCCTCGCTGTTATGGTAAGATTTCATCATGTTAACATGGTACAGTCTGCGCCCCTGCCTCCTGCCCAGCAGTTCTACCATGTAGTTAACATCACTGACCTTCCTTACCACTTCAAAGGGCCCCTTCCAAGTTGCCTGCAGCTTACTTTGTCTGACAGGAAGGAGAACTATAATCTGCTGCCCCACGCTCGAGCATTCCTGTCATATCAGACCCTTTTCTGCTGTTGGGCACCTGCCAGGTTTTTCCAGGGCCAAGCCCATGAGCTCCCTGAGTCTTGTCCTGAGGTTTAGGACATATGCCACAACAGACTCCTTGTGTGATTCACACTCACTCCCCCACTCATCACGAATCAGATCTAAAGTTTCCTCACCCTATGCCCATACAGCAACTCAAAGAGTGAAAAACCTGTGGATTCCTGGAGTACGTCTCTGCAAGCAAACAGCAGATGTGGCAAATATCTGTCTCACTCTCTCTTAAACTAGTCTTTAAATGCTTGTAGCAAAGTCTTTAGTGTAGAGTTTAACCTCTCCGCAAGACCATTAGTCTGGGAATGCAAGGGGGTGGTCTTTAGGTGCTTTTCCCCACAGTGATTCCACAGACAAGCCAGCAGGTCTGACATGAAAGTGGCACCTCTGTCAGTCACTACTTCTCTCAGGAAACCTACCCTGCTGAAAATCTCAAACAAATTGCCTCCTTTTCTGTCTCAATGGAGGACAAAGCCACTGCCTCTGAGTATCTAGTAGCATTGTCTATTACCACCAGGATATACTTCTTCCCTGTGGAGCTTGGGGTATTCAGCAGCCCCACAATATCCATAGTTACCCTCCAAAATGGCTCCTCAATCACAGGCAAGGGCATCAAAGAAGCTTTGACCTTGTCTCCTGCTTTGCCTACCTTTTGGCACTGCTCACATATCCTACTGTACCCCGTTACATCCCTTGCTATCCCCCGCTAATAAAAGCTCTGCATAATACATCTCTCTTGGTATGCCTTATGCCCATATGACCTGTAAAAGGAATGTCATGGGCTATGGTTAGAAGTCCCAGATGGTAGGCTGTAGGTACTACCAACTACTGTATTAACTCACCCTCTAGTCCACCCTCAGGGGTCCACTGTCTATAGAGTAACCCTTTGTTCCAGTATACAGACACCCCTTTTCCTTGAGAATGAGATGCCTCCCTAGATACCTCCCTCAAGCCTCTTAGTGTGGGGTCTGAGAGCTGAGTCTGTCTCAGCTCTACTTTTGTGAATCTTCCCAGCTCCCCCTCCGCAGAAAGTCTGGTATCCTCTGACAGTGGTGCCTCACTGTCAGCCTAGGTACTACCACTCACCTCTGTCCTTGCAGTCACTCTGTCCAAGGGAACATCTGTGCCTACCAGCAGCTGTGGCTCACCTTCAGGCTCACTGCTACAGGGTGGGTAGCTCCCTCCCTGAAATAGCCACACCACCAGCCCTGGCTTCAGGTGTGCAGTCTGTCTAGGTCTCCCCAAGCTACCAGACCCACATGTCTGTCTCAAAGCCTGACTGCATGTAACTGCATGCACACAAGATACTGCATTATCAAAATAATTCCCTATCAAGACATCTGAGAGATATGCTCAAACACACCTACTTACCTGCTTCCTTTTCCACCCAACCAGTCAAGGTGAACCCTAACCAAAGGCAATTGGAATGGGGTCCCTCCTAAAGCTCTGACCAGAGTGGACTACCCAAGCAAGTACTGTTCCTCTTTAACCACTGCAGGCTTCACAATGGTTTTGTCAGAGGCTGTGTCTTTCTTAGCAGTGGCCTGTTTTCCATCCAATAAGATAGGATATAACCTCTTGTGATAATTTAGTACCCCTGTTGTCTCTAGACAACTTACCGCTGGCATACTATTATTCCCACTTGCTGGTTTCCCCATCTTTTGTTCCCCACCTTGCCTCCATGGACATCTGTATGCTATATGGCCCCACTGGTTACATTTAAAACATTTAACCCTCGATCCTGGCCATGTACTTCAACTAGTGGCTTTCCCTGCTACTGGTGATTTCTATTGGGGCACTTTAGGCTGGGCACCATGGGTTCCCTTATATCCATGTGCAGCAGTGGGTATCCATTTCTTGTGCAATGATGCCCTGCTTGCTAAGTAGAGATCCCCCTTTTTCACCAGCTCATTTGCAGAGTTGCATTCTCGGTCTGCCCAACCAGATTCCCATGTCTTCAGGCAAAGTGCTAAGGGCTTGTTCCCTCACCAAAAGGTCTGGCAGCCCTTCAAAAGTGGTGACCTGACACCCACTCACACACCTATGAAAATAAGTGCTTAACTCAGCAATCTAATCACATACACTTTCACCTGCCTTGCATCTATGCTCATGAAACTTTTTTCTGTAAGCTTCAGGTGTTAACTGAAAACATTCTAATAAACAACATTTGACTTTTTCATAGTTTAAATAATCAAGATCAGACAATTTAGAAACAGCAGTTACAGCTTTACCATGGAGTAAGGAAGTCACAAACTGTATCCAGAGACCTTGGTCAACATTATACTGTTTTACATACCCTTTCAAATATATGAATACAACTATCAAAATTATTACCCTCTGTAAATTGTGGAAGAAATTTACTGACCTTTCTCGCTTCTGGGGTTTGATTGTTCCCTTCCCAATTACCTCTATGACCCTGGGGAAGAGTCAGCATCTACCTCTCATATTGACACTGTTTCTCATTTTCTTCAGCCCCCAAACACCACAATCTCTCATTCTCTTCAGCCTCCAAATGCCACAGTCTCTCTGCTGATTCTAATTCCAAACTTTTGGCCTCTAGTTAAAGTCTATTTAACTTCAGGTGGGTTTTTACATCATCAGAGGAAAAGTTGAGTTGTGTTTCTGAGGGCTGCAAATCCCCATCACCAAACTAGTTTTCCTTTTGATTGCTGGTCTGAGCTGTGACTAAGGCTGAAATCATTTCCTCTTAGCCAGGTTGGCATACACCAGTCCTTTGGCTTCGCAGACCTTGGCCAACTGGTTTTCTGTCTGCTTGCCATAATCCGCTGCTGACATCCTTGCCTGTTCTCCCTAACTAACTAAACTAGCAAAAAAAATAAATAAAAACGTTTGTGATATGAAACTCTGAATGTTCACCTTGTGGCTGCTTGAGAGTATACACTTTTAGTGACAACTGCTTACAGGCTACAGAAGTTCATTATCCATACCACTGCTCACCAATATGTGATGCCCACCACTGCCACCAATATGTGACAGCCCCATGTTCGGCCAGTAATCAAGAAGCTTGAATCCTCATCACTGACACTGGAGAGGGACGTTCAGTTGTAGTACAAATGGATACACTCCATTTCCAGATACAGACCTCTCTGCATCAAGAACAGTTTCCCTTAAGAGCACACAGGGCACACACTCAGCCTGGGGTCTGGATTTCTCTATCTGTCTCCCTCCAGGTCACCAATAAGACTCCCCACAGGTACAGCTGTTGGGTTAGGTCCTCAGCCAAGTGCCCAAACCAAGTCCTCCAGCACCCTCTCTGTAAAACCAGTGCTTTGTGTCCCTGCCCCAAGTAGCTGGCACACACACTCTTTCAGATTTAATTTTCATATACATACATACTCCTTGGTGATTCATAGGCTCATAGGTTCATAGGTTGGAACTAGGCTATCGGCCCTAGGGCCTATACAAGCCTAGCTATAACAATTCCCTGGATATTTATTCCCACAATATTTACTTCCCTGGACCTGTCTAGCAGGGTGACTGACATGATCACCGGGGTGAATTTCCTATCTAACCAAAAAAATGAGCCAGCACCAAATGTGGTAAAATACATCAATTTTAATGAGTATAAATACATATATACAAAACTTTAGTAATTGTATAGACAAAAAACATACTAGGTGTGGGGAAACAGCTCCCAACCACCTAAACCAAACCATTTTCGGCCAAATAGCCTTCTTCAGTGAAATGCTATAAAGAAATGAGCTCCACAGCACTCTCTTATAAGTCCCAAGTACCAGCCCCAAAAAATCCTATTGGATAATGCTTCATGCATTAGTAATGTTCATTCAAAACTGGGGAGAACAAGCCTCCCATTTAATTATCCATTTTCTCTCCTTCATATTAAGTATGGAATGCCAACTGAACTTATCCCTACAATCCCCCATGATGCAATCAATAATCGTAAATCTAAAATTCGCATTAGTATGTTTGGAAGTGTGTTTAAACAATGTGTTGGACTGCCTTTTGTTTTTAATATCACTCATGTGTTCCCCTATTCTAAGTTTAAGGGGTCGTGAAGTCTGCCTTACATAAAAGGCAGAACATGAGCAGGTGGCCATATAAATAACCCAACATGTACTACAATTGGCAAAAAAGTTAATATTATAAACATTAGGTGTATTTTTTCTGGTGAATTCTTTTGTCTTGAATACCCTGTGGCAATGTGAGCAGTGCCCACAAACCATGCAACCCCTCAATATATCACCCATAAGCGTCCTTTGAATATAGGACTCCCTGTTGTACATAATTCCTTTGTAATGGGAAAAATGTGATCCCAATGTTCGACCCCTTCAAAACGAAAAAGAACATTTGTCCCCCAAACATCCCTAGAGTCTATCCTCTCCCATCAAAATATTCCAATGTCTATTTATGATCTGCATAAAGATCCTAGTATTTCTACCAAAAGTTGTCACAAATCTGATCTGAGACTTGTTCTCAGAAGATCTCCTATGATATTCTAATAAGTTGGGTCTATCTTGACCTGTAGACCAATTGCACGCCCTGATGATGTTACCTACTGGGTAACCTCTATCACGAAACCGAGAGATAAAATCCTGTTTATGTTGGTTATAGACCTGGGTGTCAGAACAGATCCTTTGCACTTGGAGGAATTAAGATTTAGGAATATTGCGAATTACATGTTGTGGATGAAAACTGCTAGCATGAAGGAGGGAGTTATACTGGGGAAACTTCCTATAAATTTGGGTTTCCAAAGTATTGTCAGACTTCCAACTGACAAGAACATCCAAAAAGGTAATCTGAGTTTTGTTGAAACTAAGTTTAATCTCAATGCCCCATTTATTTTCATTGAGGTAAGCTACAAACTCCTCCAAATAGGTAGCATCTGACTTCCATACAAGCCAACAATCGTCGAGGTAACGCCTCCAGATGTCCATTTCATTAATATACAGATTGTGGCTAGAATTGTAAATCAGTTCCTCCTCCAGATATGCCATAAAGAGATCTACATATATGGATGCAAAAGATGCACCCATAACTGTTCCCTGCACTTGCCAAAAACATTGATCCTGGAAGTAGAACATGTTTTTCGTCAACACGTGTTCCGCCAGGCAAACCAAGAATGTATTAAAGCCTGGTCTGTATAATTCAGATACATCCAGCCAATGTTGTAAGGCCATCAACCCAGCCCAGTGTGGAATATTCGTGTACAGAGATGTAACATCCAGGGTACATAAAAGCCAATCAGCTTCCAACTGTGAAGCAGATATAATCCTCAAAAATTGTGTAATATCCTGGATGCGTGACCTGACATGGGCCAATAATGGTTTCAAATGATAGTTCAGATATTCTGAAAGAGGTTCAGTAAGGGAACCATTCTCTGATACAATGGGTCGGCCCGGTGGATTAACCAGATCCTTGTGTATCTTTGGTAAAAGATAAAGATATTGTTTTTTAGGTTCCTGGACCGTAAGTTGTGTAAGATCCGAGTTGGTAATGATGCCCTCTTCCTTAGCTTCAGCAAGAAAGGCATCAATAGCAAATTTAAACTCCTTAGTAGGATCCAGTGGCATCACCATATAGTACCTTTCATCCTTTAGTTGTTTAAAGGCCTCATCCCGATAAGCTCTCCAATTTTGAACCACAACCGCCCCTCCTTTATCTGCTTGTGAAATAACAATATTTCTATTGTTCCTTAATCTTTCAATACACTGCATTTCCTCTCGGGTTAGGTTGTTAGAGAATGTGAAATCATTGCAATTGTTATAATGGAGATCTTTGAGAACATAGTTTTGAAAAATCGACACCGTTTGTGACATAGGAGGCATAAAAGTTGATCTTTGAAATCTAAAGCCCCTAGATGTATTGGCAGAACTTTCATCAAAAAATAACCTAAGATTAAGCAATCTACAAAATTCAATGACATCTTTGGCAAAAGAATGTTCAGGGACAAAAAAAAAGCGGGCACAACATTTAGACCTTTATTCAAAACATGTATTTCCGTCTCAGACAGGACCACTGAAGATATATTATGTACATTCATACAATGTGCTATTGTTGTGTCATCAACTTGAGTAGTCCCTCCAGACTGCTTACAAGATTTGTGTTTCCTCCCCCCTCTCCGGATCCTGACCCTAAAGTGTGTGCCAGATTACTTCTCTTTGGATCTGGTAGCTCAGCTGTGTGGTATACATCCACATCCGTGTTGGAAGAAGATTCTTCCCTGAAGGTATAACTAGGGGTATCTCTATTCCTTTTCAGAATGGACTTTGGTCTTTTTCTCTTAGGGGTGGGGGGTTTTCTTTCAGGGAAATTGAACTTGACATTTTTTGGGTTCTCAAAGGGTTTCCCCCTTTCATAGTCACCAAGATCTCTATTAAATGTTTTCATTTTTTTATCTTTTAGTGTCTGCTCCAGACCAAGAAGTTCACTACTTAATTGGTTTAAGCAAGACTTATAACAAGATAGGGACTCATAACAAGATAGGGACTCAAAGGCTGCTAAATCTGAACAAAGGGACTCCACTGCCTGTATGCCCTGTTGGACCATGCATTCATAATATGCTGCTGAAACATTAACAAAGCCAATACAGGCTTGTTGTTGTACTTGTGCACATTGTTCAGCTAATAATTTATCGACATCATGTATAAATGGTTGCAATTTGACTCTGAGTCCCCTAGGTGTGATCTGTTTATGTTGGTATGCTTTAAAAAGTCATAAGTGCCAAACGTTGGTTCTAAGATGTTTCATACATTTTGTAAGTTTTGAAAATGCCCCATTACATTGGCTTACAGGATCACTATCAATGGGACTAGGGCCGGTGAGAACATTCCCTGTTCCTAACCCAAAAACTTCTAAATTGTCCATATCTGATGAGAGGACCTTAATGAGGGAAGCCAAATCCATGTAGTCTAAAAAATTTTTGCAAAAAAATTATTATAAAAAAATATATATCAAACGGGAACCACCTCTGTCAGCCAGCAAAGTTTGATAGAAATATATAAAAAATACAGTGGTGAAATTGCTAGACTGTAATACCAAAAACACTGAAGTGTTTCAATGAAATTGGATACACTAGGAATGCTTATGGTACAAACCCTATATTCAATACACCCAGGGTCGCATATACTCAAGCAAATAATCCTGGGGATAAAACCCCTATTTAATAAAATCACCTAAAGAGCAAACAGATATGTCAAACCATAGACCACATCAAGAAATACACATATGTTGCTGATAAAATATTATTCAGCAAACATATGGTTACTCCATCATAAGAGTATATGAATATCTAGAATCACTGGAATGGGTACTGATACAATAAATATCCCTTGTGTTCTGCCTCAGTGCAATCAAAGAACTAACAAAAGTTCGCAATGCACACAATGCTACGTATCATACAGCCAACTCAATGAAAGTTCAAAATGTAAATCACAAAATATCATTCATTCCTAACCCGTATGTTGTCCAGTTGGTTGTGATACCAAAATAGCCCTTGTGATAAGAACTGAGGCAATCCCAAGAAATGTATTTCCAATACACACAATTTTATGTATCATGTAACCTAAATCCAGCTGATCATGAAGACACAAAAATGGTCCAAAAACAAACAAATTCAAATAATCATGGGCCTGTCTAACATATATCCATGCTGTGGTACCATTTATCTACCAAAATAAATGAGCACATCAATTTGCCTGATGTATAGTGGCCCCGGATGTGGAAAACCAAAGGAACCCCACTAAATAAATTAATTCAAATCAAAGGTGGCTAGCATACCACAAAATGTAGCTGTACCTCATATAAAGATAATGTGATACCCATACTAAAATGGCCCTAGTCAAAATGGAAATGGGAGTGCATAGCCAGGGGAGAGCCAGCAAAATCCGTTGAGTCCCCTGATGGATAATTCTATCTAATAATACCTAATGTAAACAGTATAAGAATGGACCTAACACAAATAACCTGAATCCAATTAAATAATAGTAATCCTTCCCTACATTATGAAACAACAAGAAGTCTGAGCATCCTAGAGTTAGCAAAAGTTATGCATAAAAATGCTCTTGTTAGTTGTGACACAAAAAGATATCCTAAATAGATCATTGAGTTGTTAAACAGGATTTAACAGTGCCCAACATTAACTCTTTTATAGTGCCTGAGAACAACCAAAAACATTGCCCACATGTCTAGATATGTAATGAAAAACTATTACCGACCCATATGAGTCAAAATACCATCAAAACATGTGTACAATGAAGTAAATAATTCACCAAAATGAAATATGATAGCTTAATTGGTACTGACAGTGAACATATCACAATTTGGTCTAAAATTGTTTGAAGATGACTGTGCAGTATCCGGTTGTTGCCCACTACTCATTGGTGACATACACCATTATACAAATCCCAAAAAATGGAATCCAAACCCCTAAAAGTTGAGTAGACCATTCAACCAGATATAGATATAAGTGCTATTAATATTCCAAGCACTAGGCACATCCACAGTGTAACATAAATAAAAGAAAAAAGTCCCGAAGTATCTAATTACTACCAGTAAACTATAACACAGTAGTCTCTATCATACAAAATTCAAAGTTGAACAAAACATATAATTAAGGAATGGCCACCATGATAGATATAAACATCACGTACTGCGCATATCACTAAATATGTCATAAACATTGCATCCCCGCCTATGTAAATCCAAATGAGTCAAAATATGTAAAAAATAAAAATCAAGTTCACCAAGCTGATGTATAATAGTCCAGTCGTTAGTTCCAACATTCAACATATCACAAGTGTTACACGAGCTGTTAGAAATGGTCCCGAGGTAACTAAAAGTATTTTTATTTTACATTTGTTAACCGGGGGTGTCTGACTGAGCCGAAAAGGCCCTTTTTCAGCAGAGGCCCGGGGAGAAAAGCTCCACAAAGTAAAATTACAGACACATTTAGTTATTTAGACATGATCAGTATACACACAAATTACAAGAGACATGTTTTTACAGTGGTATGTGGCACATAAACAGTTACAGTGGAGAGAACAAACAAAAAAATATTAATTTTAAAAATAAAGGTAATTAATAGATTTGTGGTGTACAGCTGAAATTTGGAACATAGGTAGAATACATACATAGTACACAGGTACAGTACATACATTGTAGATTAGCCAGCGTTTGTGAGTAAGATTGAAAACTATTATCAAGTGCTCTAGATTTAGTATGTATATGTTATTCACTTTCACTAGCCTGGGGAGCAATCATGGCACTGCCAACTTTGCTTGAGATGTTGCCTGATGAGGTCTTTAAAGGAGGCTTTGGATGATGTGTTTTGAATGCTAGTAGGGACAGAGTTCCATTTGTTAACTACTGAACTACTATATAGTGCATCTGCAAAGCTATTGTAGCTGTTGGTGACTTCTAGTAGTAGTTTGCTTGATGATCTAAGAGGCCCTTTGGCTGAGTGATGTTGTACTAGGTTTTTGAGGGTAGGACACTTATTGGGGAGGTAATAGATAGAATGACAGAGGCAGAGCTGATTGTAGGTTAGGAGGTTGGGCAGTTCATGCCAGTGGAGCTGTCTCAAAGCAGTACAGTGATGAGTTCTATATGAGCAATTTGCAGCAAAGCGGGCAATTCTGTTATAGCAGGCTTCCATTTTGCTTAGTTCAGTTTTGTTGAGATTAGTCAGAATGGGAGATGCATAGAGTAGAGTGGATAGAAGTTGGGAGCGAGCAATGGCTGATCTTGTGTTATTGGTAAGAAATGGCTTGATACGGTAGAGTGATCCCAGTTTGGCATGTACTTTTTTAATTGTTAAGTTGAGATGACTATGAAATTTTAGGCGGGAGTCTATGGTTATTCCCAATAGCTTAGCCTGTGCCACTGGAGCAATTGGAGTAGCATTTGTGGAGTAGATAGTGAATTGACTGTTAGTGTTTTTGTTAGAACTGGTTATAATCATAAGCTGAGTTTTCTTTGGATTGAGGATAAGTTGGGCTTTGGTAAGGTAGTTTTCAACATCAGAGAATGCTAGCTGAGTTGTTTGCAGGAGGGTGGGAATGTTTTGTGCAGTACAGATTAAGGTAGTGTCATCTGCATACTGAATTATAGATGCATGCTGTGTGGAGGTATGGAGGTCATTTGTGAAGACTGTGAATAGTAGTGGTCCTAAAATAGAACCCTGTGGGACTCCTATAGTTATGGGCAGCTGAGGAGAGAGATAATTTTTTTCCATTTCACAGCTTGGTAGCTGTCAGTTAAGTAGATTTGGAACCAGGTAAGAGTGGAATTTGATAGATGATATTGGTTTAGTTTGTTTACCAGGATTTGGTGTGAGACTGTTGTCAAATTCTTTTGACATATCCAAAAAAAGAGTTGACACTTGTAGGCCTTCATTTTTTAGATGGTTTACTGTGTCTGTGAAGCAGAGGAGGGCTGTAGTGGTACTATGGGCAGGTCTGAAACCATGCTGAGTAGGTGACAGGATGTTGCTGTCTCGGAGATAGTTTAGCATATGGGTATGGATGCATTTTTCTAGGATTTTGGCCAGGGGGGAGAGTAAAGCAATGGGTCTGTAGTTATTAAGTTCAGTGGAGGTCCCGCCTTTATGTATGGGTGTAACATAAGATATTTTCTAGAGTTTGCGCACATAGCTTTCAACAATTGATCTGTTTATGAGAGTGGAGACTGGGATAGCAATAGCATCTGCTGTGAGTTTCAAGAAATAGCTGGGGAGTAGGTCGGCTGCTGTTGATGAGGTTTTGAGTTTGGAGAGCATGCTTTTGATTGAAGTGGTGGAAACTGTTTTGAGGGTAAAGCTTATATTAGTGTTATTTATGTTGGGGGGGATAGTGAGGAAGGAACTGTCCTGTGATTCTAAGGATAGAATTGAGTTCACAAAGTGGGAGTTCAATTGTGTTTCGATGGGAACTTTAGTGGCAGGGGTGGTTGGTTTGGGGGTAGCCTTTTGGGTGGATTTTAGTAGCTGGTTTACATTTTTTCAAAACTGTTGCGGGCTGTGTTGGTATTTAGTTTGTAATGTTGTGTAGTAGGATTTTTTGTCCAACCTAATGCATTTTTTGCACGGTTGTGCAGTTCTTGGTACTTAGGCTTTATGGTCCTTTGTTTTTTTGATAGTAAAGCCAGGCAGTGTGTCTGGACTTGAGGATTTGTTTGGTTTCTTTACTGAGCCAGGGGTTTGTAGAGGTTCTAACCTTAATTTTGCGCAATGGAGCAACAGTGTCTAGGTATTGTAGAAATATTTTGTTGAAATATGCTACAGCCTGATCAAGTGGGAGAGTTTTTATGGGGGTCCAGTCACAGTTACAGAGTAAAGTGTTGAGGACCTCAGGAGAGAATTTTTTTGTGTTTCTAGTGGATATATAGTTTGTGGATTTGCATATGCTTGTTCTACTACGTATAAAGTATATTATGTTGTGGTCACTTAAGGTGTCTGGGAGACTGCCTGTGTGAGGGTACAATGTGGGGTTGTTAGTTAGGACCCAGTCAAGGATGGATTTCCTTTTAGATTTTTTTATCACATCTAGTTGGAATTTGGACTAGCTGCTAGTAGCCATGGAGATTTATTAGATTACTTGGTGGTTCTGATATACAGGTGAACCAATCTAGGTTGAAGTCCCCCAGAATAAGGGTTTCTTGTGAGTATGTGGAAGAACACCAGGATAAGAAGTCTTCAAGGCTAGCAGGTGTATTACCAGGTGGAATATAGATCACAATTATGGTAATGACCATTTTAGGGTGAAGTTGAAGTTGTGAGACAAGTATGTCCCAATTATTGGGGGATAAATAATGCCCGGATGTTGAACACTAGTTGTTTCAAACGTACCCTGTTGATTAAATATCAAAAAAGATGCCCAAAATACATAACAATAAGTAGAAAGGTCCACAAAGTCCAAATGGAAATGAACGTGTTGTTCCTAGACCAAAGCACATAATCGAAAGGACGTAGGTTGAAAAAAAGTTCCCAATAATGATGACACAGTTCCCAGATGTTGTGCACAATCCACTATGCATATACAATACTGTACATATGAAAAGAACAGTCCTCACATTGAGCCAAAAATTTAGGACACTATGGAGAAACCTGCCGAACACCAAACTGCCGTTCATAATTGAAATGCGATAGTAAATCCATGTATTCGTCCATAGGTCTATAACTCACTTCCACTTGAGTGAACCAAAAAGCACATAGGAATCCCCCTTGTCCAAATACAACTACCAAAGGGTAATGTTCAGGCAATCCAGGAGAAAAACCACAAAATAAAAATTGTAGAATGAGACAAAATCGCCAACATCGAGGCTAGTAGATGCATACCATATAACTGAGCCAACAGCGGGAGCAGAATCCGAGTGAAAGTCTATGAAACCCGGCAAGTGCGGCAGGTGCAAAGGCTCTGAACAGTACAAATACCAAACGAAAAAATAAGCCCGTACCAAATGTAGTAAAATACATCAATTTTAATGTGTATCAATACACATATACAAAAATATTGTATAGACAAAAAACATACTAGTGTAAGATTATGCTCAACAGGGTTTTAAGGTTGAAAGTAATTATGTTACAAATATGTAACATAAATAAGGTATAAAATAAAGCTTGCTTAAAATGCAGAAACAGAGTTTAGTAATATGTGATCAGCATCCATACTAAATGACTGTGACTTAGAAAATAAGAAATCTGCTAAATGGACATCTTTCCTTACAGACTTAAAAACAGGATGTATGCATTTCATTGTCAGTGAGAGCAAAAATGTAAAATCTGCTTTTTTAAAGAATGGACAACATGACATGTTTCTATCATATGACACTGTTACAATGTGTTTCCTTAAAAAACATGCTTTTCTGCACTTGCACTAGAACAGATGTTCTTATACAAAGATCCAAATAGAATACAGGATGTTCACATTGTCAGAAAAGCTGGCTTCTTATAAATTCAGCAAAAATGTGACAGGACATTGTTAAACAAGGAAGCTTAAAAATAATATTATTAAGTCAGCATTTGTGCCAGCATCTGCGACAATCAGTATCAGATGAGCAATTCTCCAAAATAGAATACCAAGAGGAAATGTATATGTATGTGCATGTCTAAAATTGTATATAAAGATCTGCATTAATCCAGTTATTTAGGGGTATTGGTAGGGACACATTTGTCCTGAAGTAAATGTTATATCTCTCACATCATCTGTACTATATGAGAAGTAAAGTGGAACAGTACTTTAAGCTGCAACGTTAGTCCATCTGGTTTATTATAAAAAGTTATTTGTTACTGCTCTAAGTTGATGCTGCAAAGTATATTCTCTCATCAGTGTATATTCTGCAAGTTTCTGTATGCAACAGACTGTGAATGCAAATATAACCAGACTTTGATTTCAATAGAGTCGAGCCAGCAAGACTGAGTGTCTTAAGAAGACTTCAAATCCATCACAGTAAGCAGCACCATATAATTTTTCAATGGCAAGCCTGCCTGCATTTGAGCACAGAAGGAGTGGTACACCCTGCAGAGGGTCACTTCAGTCAAATTGTAGTAACTAACATTTGTACGTATGTGTAATTTCTAAATAGAAATATTCCAGTTTATGCAGCTTGCAGTAGTAAATTTTTTTCAGACATCTGAATCCAGTGAGACTAGTTCAGGAAAGTCACAAAGCAAAGGTGGATATCTACTTTGTACAGCAGTCCGCTGCCTGTTGTGCTTCACCAGCTTCTCAAGTGACTTTGAAAAATTTCCAGCAATCAGCAACAACAGCCTGACCACCTGTTTTCTTGCTAACTGGTAAGACTTTTTTCTGTGTCACATTTTTAGTATGGATGCTATTAGACAGTTTGCATATTATTAGACAGTTTGGATGTTATTAGACAGTATGAATATTATTAGACATAATTCATGCAGGAGTAAACCAAGCTTTAGTAAACTGCAATGTTGGTATACACAGCATATTAGTTAGTGTAAAACCTTATTAGGGCAGGTTGATAGTAAGGCATTATGCAAATGTATTACAATATTTGACTGGTATCTCAAAGAAAACCATGTGGGGTATGACAAATGTATATTGTGTGATTCAACAAAAACTGCATTTTGTGTATTATGCCATAAAAAAGTATTGCATCATATTGCTAAAAAATAGACTGTGAAGACAGATCTGTTCATGATACAGAATTAACTATGGTTAAAGAGTTTCTATTGTATTCAGATATTGAACAGTTATGTCCTGTCGCAACATGTGAGTCAGATCAGTTACTGACAGGACCTCTAGTACATTCTGTTACAAAAGAATGTAATAAACTTCTAAAAGACAGACACAATGAGTTCAGGAAGTTTAGACAAGTTATACATACATCTTTTCAAAAGTGCATAGGAGTTTCAGATTCAGTAGAACAGGCTACTAAAGAATCTCAGAAAGTCCATGCAACATTACAGGAAACTCTTGAACAGCAATCCATCACAGTAAGCAGCACCATATAAGTTTTCAGCTAGGTGTGGGGAAACAGCCCCCGACCACCTAAACCAAACCAGTTTCAGCCAAATAGCCTTCTTCGGTGAAATGCTATAAAGAAATGAGCTCCACAGCACTCTCTTATAAGTCCCAAGTACCAGCCCCCAAAAATCCTATTGGATAATGCTACATGCATTAGTAATGTTCATTCAAACCTGAGAAGAAGAAGCCTCTATTGGCTTTGTTAATGCTTTAGCAGCATATTATGAATGCATGGTCCAACAGGGCACACAGGCAGTGCAGTCCCTTTGTTCAGATTTAGCAACCTTTGAGTCCCTATCTTGTTATAAGTCTTGCTTAAACCAATTAAGTAGTGAACTTCTTGGTCTGGGGCAGACACTAAAAGATAAAAAAATGAAAACAATTTAATAGAGATCTTGACTATGAAAGGGGGAAACCCTTTGAGAACCCAAAAAATGTCAAGTTCAATTTCTCTGAAAGAAAACCCCCCACCCTTAAGAGAAAAAGACCAAAGTCCATTCTGAAAAGGAATAGGGATACCCCTAGTTATACCTCCGGGGAAAAATCTTCTTCCAACAGGGATGTGGATGTATACCACACAGCTGAGCTACAGATCCAAAGAGAAGTAATCTGGCACACACTTTAGGGTCAGGATCCAGAGACGGGGGAGGAAACACAAATCCCGTAAGCAGTCTGGAGGGACTACTCAAGTTGATGATGCAACAATAGCACCGTGTATGAATGCACATAATATATCTTCAATGGTCCTGTCTGAGACGGAAATAAATGTTTTGAATAAAGGTCTAAACTTTGTGCCTGTTTTTTTTGTCTCTGAACATTCTTTTGCCAAAAATGTCATTGAATTTTGTAGATTGCTTAATCTTAAGTTATTTTTTGATAAAAGTTCTGCCAATACATCTAGGGGCTTTTGATTTCAAAGATCTACTTTTATGCCTCCTATGTCACAAACGGTGTCTATTTTTCAAAACAATGTTTTCAAAGATCTCCATTATAACAATTGCAATGATTTCACTTTCTCTAACAACCTAACCCAAGAGGAAATGCAGTGTATTGAAAGATTAAGGAACAATAGAAATATTATTTCACAAGCAGATAAAGGAGGGGCGGTTGTGGTCCAAAATTGGAGAGCTTATCGGGATGAGGCCTTTAAACAACTAAAGGATGGAAGGTACTATATGGTGATACAACTGGACCCTACAAAGGAGTTTAAATTTGCTATTGATGCCTTTCTAGCTGAAGTTAAGGAAGATGGCATCATTACTAATTCGGATCTTACACAACTTACAGTCCAGGAACCTAAAAAAACAATATATTTATCTTTTACCAAAGATACACAAGGATCCGGTTAATCCACTGGGCCGACCCATTGTATCAGAGAATGGTTCCCTTACTGAACCTCTTTCAGAATATCTGACCTATCATTTGAAACCATTATTGGCCCATGTCAGGTCATGCATCCAGGATACTACACATTTTTTGAGAATTATATCTGATGCACAATTGGAAGCTGATTTGCTTTTATGCACCCTGGATGTTACATCTCTGTACACAAATATTCCACATTTGGCTGGGTTGATAGCCTTACAATGTTGGCTGGATGTATCTGAATTATACAGACAAGGCTTCAATACATTTTTGGTTTGGCTGGAGGAACACATATTGACGAAATACGTGTTCTACTTCCAGGACCAATGATTTTGGCAAGTGCAGGGAACAGCTATGGGTGCATCTTTTGCACCCATATATGCAGATCTCTTCATGGCATATTTGGAGGAGGAACTGATTTACAATTCTATCCACAATCTGTATATTAATAAAATGGACATCTGGAGGCATTACCTCAATGATTGTTGGCTTGTATGAAAGTCAGATGCTACCTATTTGGAGGAGTTTGTAGCTTACCTCAATGAAAATAAATGGGGCATTGAGTCTAAACTTAGTTTTAACAAAACTCAGATTACTTTTTTGGATGTTCTTGTCAGTCAGACGTCTGACAATACTTTGGAAACCCAAATTTATGGGAATTTTCCCCAGTATACCTCCCTCCTTCATGCTAGCAGTTTTCATCCACAACATGTAATTCGCAATATTCCTAAATCTCAATTCCTCAGAGTCCGAAGGATCTGTTCTGACACCCTGATCTTATAACCAACATAAACAGGATCTTATCTCTCAGTTTCATGACAGAGGTTACCCACTAGGTAACATCATCAGGGCATGCAATTGGGCTACGGGTCAAGATAGACCCAACTTATTAGAATATCATAGGAGATCTTCTGAGAACAAGTCTCAGATCAGATTTGTGACAACTTTTGGTAGAAACACTAGGGCCTTCATGCAGATCATAAATAGACATTGGAATATTTTGATGGGGGAGGATAGACTCTTGGGATGTTTGGGGGACAAATGTTCTTTTTCGTTTCAAAGGGGTCGAACATTGGGATCGCATTTTTCCCACTACAAAGGAATTATGTACAACAGGGAGACATATTCAAATGACGCTTACGGGTGATATATTGAGGGATTGCATGGCTTGTGGGCACTGCTCACATTGCCACAGGGTATTCAAGACAAAAGAATTCACCAGAAAAAATACACCTAATGTTTATAATATTAACTTTTTTGCCAATTGTAGTACGTGTTTGGTTATTTATATGGCCACCTGCTCATGTTCTGCCTTTTATATAGGGCAGACTTCACGACCCCTTACTTAGAACAGGGGAACATGAGTGATATTAAAAACAAAAGGCAGTCCAACACATTGTTTAAACACACTTCCAAACATACTAATGCAAATTTTAGATTTACGATTATTGATTGCATCATGGGGGATTGTAGGGATAAATTCAGTTGGCATTCCATACTTAATATGAAGGAGAGAAAATGGATAATTAAATTGGGAGGCTTGTTCTCCCCAAGTTTGAATGAACATTACTAATGCATGAAGCATTATTCAATAGGATTTTTTGGGGCTGGTACTTGGGACTTATAAGAGAGTGCTGTGGAGCTCATTTCTTTATAGCATTTCAGTGAAAATGGCTATTTGGCTGAAACTGGTTTGGGTTAGGTGGTTGGTGGCTGTTTCCCCACACCTAGTATGTTTTTTGTCTATACAATTACTATATGTTTGTATATGTTTATTTATACACATTAAAATTGATGTATTTTTCCACATTTGGTGCTGGCTCATTTTTTGGTTTGCTATTTGTACTGTTCAAAGCCATTGCACCAGCTGTACTTGCGGGGTTTCATAGACTTTCATCTGAATTTCCTATCTCCCATCCAGTCATCAAGGTTCCTTTTGAAGAGGGCCAAGGAGGCGCTCTGCTTGACATGTATGAGCAGTCTATTCCAGAGTATGGGCAGTCTCTGGGTCAGGAACCTATCCCTCCTGCATGTTTTGTTCATTGTGATGATAAGGTTTAGATCTCTGGAACATGTGGCTCTGAAGGATTGGGATTTCTTTAAGTGGAGCATGTCCAACAGCTCAGGGTTTGACATGGCCTTGTATGTTAAGCAGAGATCGCCTCTTAGTAGAAGATATGTCACAGAGTATAGTTGGAGTTTTTTTAGACAGTCAGCATATGGCATATGCTTTAGGCCTGTGATTCTTTTATTGAGGTATTTCTGCAGCCTTTCCAGCTGTTGCAGATGTCTTGTGAGGTACATACTAAATGGGGTGTTATACTCTATAATGGGTCTAATGAGGGGATAAGTACAGTGGGACAATGACCTCTTTTTTCCTGGATGAAAAGCCCTTAGTGATGAGGTGTGCCACATAGAAAGATTTCTTGACTGTTGTGGTGATGTGGTTATCGAAGGTGCGACTACTGTCCACCTGTGTCCCTAAGTATCTGTGATGGCACAGATTACCTGTTCTGCCAACACTGGCCAGACTATAAAGTAGATTCACTGCCACCAGTCAGTTACTATAAGGCTCTTAAAAGGATCTTAAAAGGATATGCAATTATACCGAGTGAAATTAATATTAATACAAATGGTAATGTTGACCAAACAGCCAGGCTTTCAGAAGTGGCCAGAGTTATTACCAAATAAATATGTGCAAATACTCTCAAAGCTTAAATATTTTTTGAAAATGGACCAGCCACAATGAAAAGTTTAAACATATTTAATAATAAATAATAAAAAAAACAAGAAAATACTAAATATCTATTTACTGCAAACACCAGCCACAGGGAATATTAAAAATAACACAGATGGAAAGTTTTCAAACAGTTATAGAAAAACAGTACTTCTAATCTCACTATATTTTCCTGACTAATCTAAAAAGAATTACTGTCCCCTAGTTAAGTTACTTACTGAATAGAGCAAGGCAAGATAATGTGGGTGAGTGCCCTTGTTGTCAGAAACAAAACAGAATACAGAATGCTGAGAGCAAACTCTTACTAATATCTAAATATTATTTTTGCCTTACAGAATGACATCAACACATCTGGTCATCTGACTCTGTTTCCCATGCTATCACCAACACTAGAAGCTGACAGGATTTTAGCACCTATGTGTTACCATACACACAGAGCTTTGCTCAGATCTCCTGGAAGTCATAAAACCATACAACACTTTTACTCTTCCTACAGGAGGTACAACCTATTCTCTAGCATATATATTGTGTCTCTGGCTCCATTCAAAACTGTGGGATAACATCTTCATGGTTTAACCCATAAAGTAATTTAATTTCAAGAATATTTTGGAAAGTCAGGTGGATTAATATTAACCTCATCACTTCCAGTATATGCTGTTACAATGCATACATTAAATTCAGTTACAATGATACATATATATTTATTTTCCTTCCAGCAGGGTGCACTGTTGATACATTTTAACACAAGCAAACCTCACAAACACATTTTCAGCATAAGCATCTGTACAAATCAGTTTGATATATAAATGACATATAATTATTTACAAAATTCCAGCTAGCTGTGCTGGCATATGTTACAAATCCACTGCCCTATTTTTCCTGGCATGGCTCTCAGTACCTCTTATTGTCACATGTTCCATTTTTGTGTATGAATCATTTAAATATACCTTTTTGTCTCTTCTTGCTATTTTCTGAAACTCTGAATTCAGTTTGACTTGTTTGCTAAGTCCATTGTGTTTTACTTTTTGCTCTCCATCTTTCCTTGGCCACTTTTAAAGCCATCACAGGCAGCCATTTTACCTTTTTTAATCTTCTTTTTATTTCAATATTTTTCTTGCCACCTCCTTAACAGATTCACAAACTTCTGATTACAGTTCTTGAAGTGCTCTATGCACCAGGTCTAATACATTCACACTTTTCTTATATTGAAACTGTTATGTTCTAAATATATTCTTAACCACCTCCATATTATATATTTCTGCTGTTAGCTGCAGTTTCAGTTTCAAAATGACACCTTCTCCTGACTGGGTGATGCTGTGTCCTTGTGGCAGCCTACAACCACCCTTAGTTACTCAAACTCTTAACACATTTCACATTTCTAATGTTCATATTGCATTTTCTTCCATAATCCATCTATGACTGAAGAAAAAATTATTCACAGTGAAGATACTGAGCTTTAAGGCATGCTAAATATTCTTGCAAGTCAATACTGCAAAAGACTTAGACCCTGATTCCAAAAAACTTGGTCTCAGTGTAAGTAACTACTTAAAAACTTGGTCTCAGTGTAAGTGACCACTTACAGTGAGATCAAGCTGAGAGCACGTGTTTTGGAATCAGGTGTTTTGGAATCTTGTAATTGTAGTAAGCCTGTTTATAGTTAGGCCTTACAGCGAAGTAAGTCATTTACAATGAAAGCATGTCTTTCGGAATCAGGGCAGATTTAACACTAACAGTAACTCTTTTGGAATCTGGCCCTTATTCATACTGGTATTAAAATGCATATGCATATGCCTAGCATGGCATACTGTATGCAGATGTGCTGTGGATACGATCTTGTTTTCTAGATAAACAGTGTTAAAGGTAAGTAAGAACCCTTTTTTAAACAAATGAATTGTATAAAGTTTTCAATAAATAATCACAAAGTGTAGCAGCAAAGTAAAGACAAATAAAAAATACAATATATACAATAATGAGCAGTGATACTGTTACAGATGTGTGATACTGTTACAGATGTGTGTGCAGGATTAAAAGAAAACTGTAAAAGTAACCTTTTATAAACAAATCTGATTTGACTGATGATATACCATACTTGATCAGATGGTAATGTTTTGGTCGGAAATAACAAAAATGGGGATTCCTATATTAAATATGAATTTTTAGGACTCTAACAAATACCATTTTATTAGTATCAAAAATTCAGGCATTTACTGTAGAGTTTTTTTTTCATTCTCTGAAAATATTTTGTTTTGAGGAAATAGATGTATTAACCTGCAGTAGATAAAAGAAGACTTCATGTATTACCATGCTCAGAGCATGATGCATTTCAAATATGCACATCTAGAAATATATAAATAAATCAGTCTGGAAGTATTTTTTGTATGCTATGACATTCAACGCCTTTCAAGAATCAGTACTGGATGTCAGATTTGTGTGTAAAACATTGAACACTTTTTGATTCCGGTAGCACTATTTTTGCTCTGGGTGCACACAAGGAAAGTGCAAAACCTTGCAAAGGATAAAGAACTATCTGAAAAATAAAGTTATATAACTATTAATTTATGGTGTGCATTTTGAAAATAATGCAGTACCACTAAAAATCTCGGATGTAACTGCTTATCTAATGGTAAATTCTTTCCAAGATATTCCTGAAGATTATACTAAAATGTTGCATTAGCAATCAGTGACTGGTGGTAACAACAGTTGCTGTTAATAATAAATAAACAAATAAATGTTGCCTATGACGAAATAAAAAGCATAACAAATCACTAAGGAATAAGGGCTTCTTCTTCTCTGTAACTTCCTCTTATTAATGAATCCTTATCCTTCTCTCTGATGGTGCAATACCTTCTGCTGACTGCACCCTTCACTCTTTTCAGCAAGACAGTACTTTGTCTCCAGGTAACCCAGAAAAAGTAATCTCTCTTGTATTTTCATTCCTTGTTCTTTTACTTCCTGTGGACGTGTACCTTGGTACAGAACCCAGATGCACTAGCACAGAATGGTATAGTCTCAGGCCTATACAGAATGGTATATATACTGCCTCTAATGCAACAGCACTATCAGTAGCAGTGATGAAAACAACAGCTACAGGACAACGTTAGTGTTTCCATTTCTATATCTGCTACATATGCTAAGATCGTGTGCATTTTACTTTGCATTTACCTTTCAGGATCACATAAAACGTGCAAAGAGTTTGTTTTGGATCAGTCCACATGCCTAGTTAACAAATAAACAAATGAATATTATCAGGATTATTCATAACACGTGTGTGTGTTATTTACTGACAGGAAATTGATCTTAGCATAAAAAAGGTCTAATTTTATCTCCATCAAAAACATCAAAAGGATGATCATTTACTCAATTCTAGAAACATCCTTGAGTATTACTTCTTTAGAAAGGCTCTGTGTCATCACAAAATAAAAAAAGGATAACAGAACACTGGCTGTGAAAGCAGGAAGTCAGGTGCTATGTAAATATCCCATAAACTCTGGTAAAATGAACATATGTAATACAATTGCTAATATTGGGACTTCAGACTACAAAAAATGAAAATAAAAATAAAACAGCAAACATCGTTAGAGAAAAAAATAACTGTATTATGTGTAATTGACTTTCTCACATATACTGGGGAACACAGGAAGGATATTGAAAAATACTTCTAGTTGTTCTGTTAGGAAAAAGAAAAGGGTACTGTATTTCACTTAAGTATAAACACAGACATACATATTAATAAATTCAAACATGAGTTTTAGTGTTGCAGTTTTAAAACATTGCAGGGTGTTTAAAAAGATTGAAGGTGAGACAGTTATGTCTACACAGCTGCACTAACACAGTTATCTCAGCATGTGACTTAAGTCATGCAATAAAGAGTTCAGTGAATCTTGATAATATGCTTTGTTCTCAGAACAAAGCACAAGAGAAGAGGCTGACTGGAGTTAAGATATATACACAGATGCACACTGGTTTCATACAAGGCATCATGAGGGAGTGTAAGAAAAAAGTGCACTCGAACTCAAGGAAACATTTGTGACATTTTTACTGACAAGATCTTGCCTGCTGTTTTGCTGTCCACTGTGGTAGTCATAGACCCTCAGCCTGTCCCTCCTCCAACCACAGCAAGTTCTTATTTTGATATTTTGTTATACATTTTCTCAGACCAAGAAAAGCAATTCCTGCAGCCCTGTGCACTTGATAAACCCAAGTGGGTAATAACTTACAGGATGAAGAATCCTAAGGACTGGCACCATTTATTTGTAAGTCCAGAGTAGCTAGCTCATGAGTCACTGCAGGCTCTAGAGAGCATACCTGTGCTTCACTGATACTTGTGCAAGTATTTGTCTTTTTAGCAAAAGGTGAACGTTTTATTTTGCAAGCTGGTGGTACACTTTCAGGGGATTTTTTTTTTCATTTTTTCCTCTAATGTAGTGTGACAATGGAGAGTTGATACATATAATTTAGGTGGCTTGGGGCGGGGAAGACCCTGCTTGAGGGCTGCAGAGAGAACACTTTCATTAACTAGATTTTTGATTTTTTTTTAAAGAAGTGCAACTCTAATTATGTTAACCTGATGGAATATAGAGAAAATGCTCTGAGTCAAATATTTGGCAGAAAATGGTACTTAGGTGGGATTTTTATTCCTTTAAATGACCAGTAAGACAACAGGGCAATGTTCACTGTGAGAGTAAGGCACTACAAGAATCCTATGGCACTAAGAGGTGTACGTGCTAATGGTTAAGTCAAAAAGGAGGTTAAGTCTGTAATATCTGTGAAGTTCTATAAATTCCAAGAGCTAGCGAGACAGTTGGTGCTTCCAGTCTGAATTATAGTCCAAGAAAAAGTATTACACTAGATTCTTTGTTGTTTGTTCCAACTAAATGAATAGATGAGATTTGGGGAATGTATGCTGAGCATATACACAATACAGGCAGTCATAGTGTGTGATAAGGTAAATCTAACACCAAATGGGATAGGTTAATGCAAGCACCAAAAGGGAAATTGGCTAGGCTTAAAATGGCCTGCAAGGGCAGCTAACCTAGTACTTACCTATGAAACTGTAAGCACACTGTATCTTTCAGGGTGTGGTCATCATTAGATCCCATAGCAGTAAGGCCAGTGACTTGGACATGTTTTTTAATAAACCAAAGCATGTCTTCTCCTCATCTGGTATTGTTCTGGTGCTATGCATGCCATTTTGAAAGCAACAACACCTTTCTTCAATGAATGAAGAAAGTATTTTACCAGTTTGAATCTGTAATTCGTGCATAAAAAGTAGGCACAATATTGTGCATGTAGCCAGGATTCTAATACATCTGATTTATCATTAAAATTGATAGTATAATACTGAGTGTAACAGTTGTATGACATAGTACATGCTGGAGATAGAGAGGTTATTTGCATTTGAAAACAGAAATACATTTTGTGAATCTGAGTTTGATTTAGTTTTACCTGCCTTTATTAGTTTGAGACTGGCCAAAGAGAAAATGCTCTTGACAGTTTTGTATTTTTTTATGATGGACAGAGGAATAACCTATGTAATAATGTAAACCTTGACTTGCAATATAGCTGCACTTTGAATAATAGCTTAATTCTAGCTCTCCCAGTATGAAAACAGAAACTTAGCAGAGAAAGCCAGTGGACCTAGATTTCTGGGTAAATTTCAGTAACTGGCTAGTAAGTAGGGTTGCCAACTTTTCATGTCAAAAATTCTGGACATGTACATGAAAGCAAAAAAGGCGTGTAATTTTGGTACTCAAAATACAAAATTTTGCTTAATAATGTTTGGAATCATTAGCCTCTCTCTCATATTATTTTTATTAACTGCAACTTACATTTCTTACTTTTTTTCTGGCTGTAAACTGTAAGATTTTGAATTTACACAGCCATGGAACAACAAAACATACCCATGGGTATGTTTCTTTCCTGCAAATTCTCACGTTTCTACAAAAAATGTCCAACCTTGGGCATTTGAAAAGGTGCGAAGTGGCAACCCTCTGCTTCCCATTACATTGGACATGTCATATGATCTTTCTTTATGCTTAGTTGAGCTGAAAGTACTTAATACTTTATTCTGCTTAATACTGAAAATGTATTGTCTGCTGTCAGCTGACACTGCCTAACAAGAACTTGATGATGCTTGAATCATCTTGCTGTAGGATGGGGTAAAAAATTGCAGATAATCTTCATGAAGATGTACAGACAGACTAAACAAAGCTAATTGACAAAATAAATAACTAATAAATGCATTTGAAAAGGATCTCTGGAAAACATAGGCTGGGGTGATCACAATAGAAGGAGCCTGAATTAAAATTGGCATATTTACAATTACCCAAAAAAGTGGACAATGTGAGGAGACAGTAAAATTGAAAAGAAATATTATGTAGAAAAATAACAAATAAACCATTTTGCTCAATTCACTAATGCTGAAAAGGAAACTGACAGTACTTAATAGATGCAAAATTATGGGGAAAAAAAAGATGCCGTGTCAGTGAGCTGATGTTAGGTGACTTCAACCAAATATGTGATTGTGAAGGTCTGAAGGAAGCCCAGGTGCTAAAGACTCACAGGGTTTTTACTTCATTTAAATGTACATGACAGCAAACCTCTCCATTCATAGGCTTCTAGCCAAAGAAAATAATTATCCTGATGCTTTAAAACTGTAAGTAGTTCACAGAATTCTGTCTCACTCTTACACACACACACACACACACACACACACACACACACACACACACACATACACACACACACAAACAAAACATGAACATACATATACACAGCTGCACACATACATATGTAATATGAAACTGTTTTAATTGTTAGTGCTAGATACACCATTTTTGTTGCATACATATTATAGCAAAGTTAACACAGTGTTAAAGAAGGGCACACAAAATATTGGTTTATAATATTTTTTTCACACACAGTTTAGCAAGGGGAAAACAAAACACTCAGTTGCAGTTCAACCTAGTTAAAACAGAGGAAAACAAATTAAGGACAAAGGAGAGGACACTTGTTTTATCTTTTCTTACACAAAAATTAGAAAACACAAAGCACTTCCTTCACAGGAATGGATAAGCAAATTTAAATCAATAGTCCTTAGCCCTAGCACTGGCACTACTACTGGCTGAATTTTCTAGTCAATTACTATGTCTAAAGTATAGAAAAGTTCCCATGTTTCCATGCAGAATCAGATGCAGTCTAAATACACTCTGTGACATAGTTCCTTAAGCAGTCTGCAGTTAGGATATGCAATACATAATCAGCTTTTATTATACATTTTTGGGGTCTTTTGAAAATTTGCAGATAAACAGTTCTGTACCCTTTAGAAGGCAGGATCAACAGTTCTTCCAGTACAGTTTAGCTAATCTGCTTAACAATGAAGGAAAATTGCTGAAGTATATATAATCCAGTAAGCAAAACTTCATAGTTTTTTTCTTCTGCTATCAGCAGTTTAGCAAACACAGCTTTCCTTTTACTAATTTTGCATTTTACAATACCTACTTTTAAATATATTCTGCTGATGAAAATTTACAATTTTACAAATAGCCCTTAGACTTATCTTAGTCTCTTAGACTCCTCATCTACAAATTGATAACTTGGTACAGAAAAGATGTAACTGCTTCTACAGTAAACTGATAATTTGATAAGTAGAAGGTGTGACTGCTTGAAGTAAACATGGCACAATGGGATCAGCCTGGATCCTTTTTACAGTCTAGTACTGTGAGTGTTAAATGGCCTGCTACACATCCACAGCACTGGTTACAGCAGCAGCTGTATGCACTGTTTTGGTGGGCTTGCTTTGGCTTCAGTTAGTCCTGCTGCTGGATGGCCATCAAATCTCCCACTCTCTGTGTTGGAATGTAATATTTAAAGTTACATTAGGATTCACAATGACTCAGTCAGTGCTCTCCTACTCCTGGAGGTTTCTGGGGCTTGCTGTTCTTTTGTTATAGAATAGAAGTCTCCTCTGAGGACAGTTCTAAAGCCATCCAGTTTTAAGGACGTCTCCCACTTGAATCTCACAAGGTCCTCCTCCTACTGTCCTAACACTTCAAACAAATATATATCAGGTCCATAAACTGTTATTGTTCCATGACTACTATCTAATGCTCTAATCCCTGTTCTTCTTAAATGAATATTTCTGCTCACTTTTTGCAGCTCTCAGCAATGACTTTTCTTTGGATACATAGTGAAAAAACTGAGAACACAACATATCAAAGTTGACTTTTACACATAGTTCAGCTTTCACAAGTTCAGGCCTCATGCGGTTTCTTTCATCAGTCCACAAGTTTTTCATCATTGAAAATATACGTTCAACTGGGCATTGCTAGTAGGAATAGCAAAAACAAATTTGATGATTCATTTCAAGTTAGGTGCATCACAACCACTAAAGAATTCAACCCATCGTTTGTCAACTTCAGCTTGATTTGCCTTCAGCTTTGGAATGACTTGTTTCAAGCACAGATACTCCGCATACAGTTCATCTCCATCAACAGTCACACCACAGGCTGATACTATCTCTAAAATGTCAGAAAAACAGCAAGGCTCATCAAGGTTTAGAACACGCAGTTTCTTCAGCAGACTTGTTTCAAAGTCAAACCACTTAAGCAATCGCTCAATCGTACACTTTCAGTGCTTCTGTTTTAAACGATGACACCTGGCTGTTTGTCATAAATCTGAAATTGTTGTTAACAGCAAAACCAAAAAAATTATCATTTTTTCTCTCCACCAACTCATTGTGTACTTTCTCCATCACAGCAAAAAGCTGTGTGATATAAGTTGTGTTTGACTCCAGCTGCTTAATGGCCTGTGTGAACACTCTCATGAAGCTGTACACAAAATGGATGTAGCATTCTGGGACAGAAAGTTCACCATTCTTCAACAACCCATCTTCCTGATCTGAAATAAAACTTCAAATCAATTTATTTGTTTCCTGTTTTCCTTCACTGATGAAGTAAATCTTTACAGCTGTCCAGCATTTTATCAGCCTTTCAACTGCAGGTTCAAGAGACAACCAACGTACAGGAATATGACGCAATAAAGCAGTGTATTCTTCCCCTGCAAAGTCATAGCAAGATTTCAGCTCATCCAACCATTTAGCTGATGATGAAAATTCATTGTACACCTTGGCAATCGACTGCTCAACATCATAGCTTAGCTGTTTGCATGCGTGTTTGACAGTGTTGTGCAAAACATGGCAGTTACAGTTTGCTTTGATAAGACGTGGCTGTTTGGTCTTTAAATTAGTAAAAATGGAATGGTGCTTGCCATAGTCGACAGATGCATTATCAGCACAGTAGCTGACTAAGTTTTCAGCTTGCAGACCATTGCCTTCTAGCACTTCTAAAATCTTGGTTGTTACTCCATCTGCCGTTTCATCAGTGTCCATATAGAAATCAATCAAACGATCAGTGACACCTCTGCTAGATGAAAAGAACCTGACTGACACCGGATACATTTTCAAATTGCCTTTGTTTGAAGCATCCATTGCTAATGAGAATGGCTTATTTTGTTGCAGTTCCCTTATAGCCAGCTCCACGGAATGAGGTGATAAAATGGTTTCAGTGAATGACTGCTTTATTTTTTCCACAGGAAATTTTTTTGCTCAATTTGGAATAGGAAAATATTTGGCAAAAGAGTTTATTACCACAAGCCTGTGAAGAGTAGTTATGATGATGATGATGTTGTATTTCATGAAACGTCATTGCTAATTCGGAAGCAGTAACTTGTTCTTCATCCAAACATTTGGGAGTAGGAAAGAAATACTTCACTGTACTTGACATTTTTTGGCTTTCAAAGTTTCGCTTGTGCTTGTCACCAGCTGCATGTTTCCGGACAGCTGTAACTCCATCAGTTCTGACAGAAAATGAACAGCAGCAAACTTTACACCTGACAAAGTCGACGTTTTTATCATCCCAGTATAACCATGATTTGAACTCTGAATCCTTCAGCCACTCCTGTAGAAATACGCAAATTTGTTGTTTCTTTTTAGGTGGAGTGTCTTCTTTAGTAGTCACACATGTAGGAAGTGAGGTTATCTTCTTCACAGGTGCAGGAGGAAGTCCATTATCCATTTCAAGATGTGTGATGCAGCAAATCCTGTTTGTCTATTAAATTTCCTAGTAGAAAAGGAAAACAATATAATTTACTTGCCCCTCATCAAGAAATAAGTAGAATGGTGCTAGAAGAAAGTAAGGGTGGGGGAGACAGGAGACATTTGGATTCAGATCATCAGGAGGACACACTAACCAAATAAACAAACCTGCTGCAATGAGACAGATAGTGGACTGTGGAGAAAAGGCTAGAGATGTGGAAAGAGTCCAAATGGGCATTTCTAGATTTGGAGAAAGCATACAAGGTTCCAAGAAAGTTGATGTTGGCAGTGCTAAGATAGTTCAAAGGCTCCAGAAACAGTAGACTTCATGCAGGCTATGTACAGTACAAGAGCTCAATGACACAAGTACTGTTGAAGTACAAACAGTGTGGACTCAGGGATTTCCAGTGGGTGTGTGGATGTGCATTAGGATGTAGTTTTGCTTCCACCCACTACTGTTCATACTGGTGATGAACTACATAATTAGCAAACAAGCTGAAGGGGACAGATCAACAAAGTTGTTGTACTGTTATTAATTTAGAATGCAATTATAGACAGTCTCTCTGCATGATTGAACAGTTTGAATTATATATAACATATATATAAATATATAACAGATGCATGAAACAAAACTCCTGCCAACAAGGGAGCGCTACAAAAGCATTAGATGCAGCCTGGGCATCCAGATTCCATAACCATAACAGCTTCTTCCAATACACACGCTAAATCAGACTGCTGAACAACAAACCCATAACCTAACCCACTAAATGGGTAAAACATTATGTGCAACAATGTCATTGCTATTTACATAACTGTCTACATAGCTCACCACCTTATACATCTCTATCTGCCCTATAAAACTATAAACATTAAGTGTATGGAATACATAGATACATTGGTGATGGCTGGTGGTAAATTTTTTTACATGTGTGCCTTTTTATTTATTTATAGTACTGCTTGTTATATATTCTTATATTTCTACTGTGTCTTTTCCTGTTGTTGTATTTGTTTAGTTTTGTTTCTGCTGTAGAAAATACTTTCAATTTTTTTCTTACTTTATTTTTAGTATCTTATTTTGATTTCTATTTTTGTATTTTAAATTATTAATTTAATGTATTTTAAATTATTAATTTAATCTTATCTTCCTTCTGTACTGCTGTCATCTCATTGAGAACTACACCATTGTGCAGTCTTACAACAACAACAGACTGGACTGAGCTAGCTAAGTTAGCGACAAACAATGCATAATCCCATTAACAAACCAGAAAACTACCCATGCCTTCTGAGACTGTAAATGGCATTATCAAGCACTGCTCTACAAGCAGAATTCTATGCTCCACAAAAGAAAGAAACAGCTATTTGTAATCCAAATCAATGCAGCAGGGAACTCACTATACTAAAAGGTCTCAAAAAAAAAAAGTAGAACACCAACACTGTCTCTCCCTCAAACTGACAATTTAAACTCCTTCAAATCACAACTAACACACAATGCCTAAATTTGGATTCCTTACTTTGCTCTTGCACTTTCCCAGGATAAAACTCTACAACTACAAACATATACCATCAATGTTATGCTTTCTTTTACATTTCAGCTAAACTCTAGACTGCCATGTCTTCTTCTCCCTTTTTCCCACTGGTTTTCAATTTTTCTATACTTTCCACAGTGTTCCACTCTTCCACACTGCTACCAATCTATAAACTTAGAATCTGTCTGTCTCTGTATAGTCACACATTTACTACTACTACTGATACTGACTGTACAATTCAAAGGAAAGTACTATGAAAATGATCACCATTCCATTAATAATTCACTGTGCAGTGCACTAACTGCATTTGTGTATTATTTGTTGTTTTTGTTATTATACCTTCTGTGTAACTATGCAATGAAAGTTATATCTTCTCTGTCTGTAATGTATCCACTGTACTTACTTACCTACAATAATTGACTTCTTCTACAGACTTAACTTCTTCCTTCCCCTTCTTCTTCCCGCCTAAAAGACAATTAATTCCCTTTTGTTGTTTTCCACACAGTCACCTTTGCTTTTTCTTTGCATAATGGTGGATGCTGGCTGCATGGTGTTTTTATACATGCCTCACTCTCGTGAGGTCTCACCATCTCAGGAGCTGTCAAACTGTAGGATTTCAGTTTGCTTTCTTCAATTCTGGCACGGTGCTGAATCAGTGGTAATTGCTTATCTTAGCTTTCACTTGCAAACTGAGATTAACCAATCAGCTTCAGGGGAAATGTCATATGAATACATAATGCAAATTGCAAATGCAAATGTAGATTGTAGATGTGTAAGCCAGCTAAAAGGACCCTGTATTATTGACCCACCGGAGACAGGCTTGTGGAAGCAGGGCAAGTGCATGTAATTGTAAGTTGCTCTACATTTCACGCTGAGGCTAAATTGCAGCAGAAAAATAAGGATTTGCAAGTTGAGTGAGTTTAAATGAAGTTGGAAGAGGCAGCAACATTTTAGCTAAGCTGACTAGCAATACAATTGTTTTAATAGCTATTTCAAGTATAATAAATGCTTCAGTTCGGTTACTGTGCAGGCTGACTTGATTTGCATGAATTGTGTGTCAGTGTGAGCTGTATGAACCCAGCAAAGCCCCACACACATCCCCATCTAGAGTGTACAGTGCAGAGTCAAAGGAAGCGAAGAGAAAACAAGTGTACTTTGTTGTTGTATTTTGGCTCGACTTGAGAGCTGCTTTTGTGGATTCCACCCTCCTGCTAGCCTACTACCAAAATTTTGGAAAGCAAGGAATCTCCTCCGTGCATTTACTGCTTTAGCTACTGAGTTAGGTGACGGTCACAAAGCAGGAATTGCCAGTTTTTAGGTTTCGTGCAAAGCGGTGGCAACCGTGACATACACAGAAAAAGCAGAATCCATCCACCACTCTCTGAACATGTATGGACACTTTGGACAGCCTTTCTCAAAAATATCATGGAAAATGGTTAGGCAATGCATTTGAGTTGCGTGATGTTTAACATGAGTTTGTTCCGAATCGGACTCGAGTAGAGTTAGTTTACACGAGTAACAGAACTAATAGTTCTCTAGACACACACACACCACATTTGTCTATGCATGCATATATGGTTGCTTAGCAACCTCAAATCAATATGCAATAAGGTTAGGTGACTATGTAGTGTGTAACTCGCTGATGTTTCAGCAGTCGGACTCGGCAGGCACCAGTCAAGTTTTTTTTTTCAACTGCTGCGAACCTGCGAAAAATAATTTCCGGATTTACACTGTGAAATCCAGACAACTGGACAACAGCCTTTATTTCCGGACAATCTGGAAAAATTCTGTACAGTTGGCAACTTTACTAGTAAGTGCACTGACTGGATGCCAGGAAAAAAAATACAGAGGACCTGAAGGAAAATCAGGTACAGAAGGAGATGGAAAAGTACTGTAGCTGTTCAGAAAAAGAAGTGCAAGCTCCAGACATGACTTCCAGTAACACAGAGGAAAGTATAAGGCAATTGTACACAGACCTGACTAAAATAAATAAAACACTGTTGGAGTATATCAACTCAAACAAAAAAAGGCTGGAAAAAATGGAAGAACCTTTAAACAGATATTTAGATAAGGTAATAAAACCGCAAAACTCAGAGGTCAAAATGAAGAAAAGGCTTGCTGAATATGACTGCACAAAGAGATGTTTTAAAAAATAATAGAATTAGGGGGAAGAGCACAAAGGGAAAACCTGAGATTTTCTATTGTGCCCAAGAAGCTGGAAGGAACAGGTTGTATTAATTTTATGAAAGCACAATAAGTAATTGGATTGGTATTCCACAACAAGAATTGTTAACTGAAAGGACACATCATGTGTATGCTCCAAACCTAGCTATAAGAAAACAACCTACATACATACATACTTACAAATGTTTCAAGCACGGGCATTAATGCCCTTCTAGTTTGCTAATATACCAAAACACTTGTTCCCATAATAAATGTCCAGGCTGTTCTTAAAAATATCTAAACTAGTACTTGCTTTAATGTAATTTGGTAGTCTGTTCCAAGCATCAGCTACTCTGTCAGAGAACCAATTAGTACACTTCTCATACCTATAGAATCTTCTACATAGGTTATCTGACGATTCTCTGGTACATTTTGATAATCCCAAACATTCCCAGAGGTAGTTGTCCCTAAATGCCCTATATACTCAAATAAGATCTCCTCTTAAACATCTGGAAGAGACACTGTACAAGTTCAGATATTTTAGTCTTTCATAATTACTCAGATTTTCACATCCATGGATGCCCTTGGTATATTTCCACTGTACGCTTTCCAGTTTATTCATGCTTGTTTTCCTATAGGGTTTCCATATTGTTGTTCCATACTCAAGTTTGGGTCAAATGTAGCTAACAAACAATGACTTCATTATGTTTGATTTCCTAGACTTTATAGATCTTTTTATACAACCTATAGTTCTATAACTATCATTAGCCAATTGGTTGATAGGATTAGAAAAACTCATAACTGAATCTACCCATATACCCAGATCCTTAAATGAGTCTACAGTTTCAATCACTGTGTGCTATATTAAATATTCAGCTTTCAGTGTATGTCTCCCAAATCTTATATGCTTAGTTTTTGATATATTTATCAACATATACCTAGACCTTTAATAGCAAAGATGTAATCCTACCAGCAAATGGAGCTGATTCTGACAAAATTATGGCAGAAAGACAAAATACTAGAAGAGGGAGACAGCAGAGTGTTTGTGGAAAATGATTACTCATTATACACCAGGCAGAAGAGGAGTAAGTTTAGCCCATTATTTAGGGAATGTCAAAAAGCAACTATCTTCAAAATATTTTTCCCTGGAGGAACAAAATAATTTTTGATGAAGTACATGCTAAGAAAAAAATATAAAAGTTGGTCCAACAAAAAGTGAGCTGTGAAACTGAAGGAGATTCTGCTTCTAATTATTCTGGTAATAAAGACCACAGAACGACTGTGCCAGTGAAACCTTTTCCACTATTTCAACGGAAAATGCTTGAGAGAGGGAAAAAACACAAGAGTTGACTAGAAAAATCGAAAGTACATTGAAAATGAAGCAGAGTGAGGGTTTGGGAGAAGGACATAAACAGGAATAGAACAAGAAAATCTGGAAATATTGGACTTTCTTGGACTTTGTTAAACTTGTAGGGTACTCTAAAGCATATGCTCTACTTCATGTCATTAAAGTTCAGAAAAATAATCAGGAAGGGGAAAGTGGAGG
Organism: Protopterus annectens; assembly: GCF_019279795.1. Classification (NCBI taxonomy): domain Eukaryota; kingdom Metazoa; phylum Chordata; order Ceratodontiformes; family Protopteridae; genus Protopterus; species Protopterus annectens. The sequence continues at coordinate 1,387,741,064 of NC_056744.1, read as the reverse complement.
AAGAAAGTTAACTGCAAGTAAAATCATTTTTTTTCTCAAAACTACTATTTAAATAGTGTATGATTTTATTTGCATGTTATAAAGTTTTTTTCATTTATTTTAAGTGCAATGGGGATACTAATGCAAATAGGTGCTCCTGCTTTTTTTTTTTTGTTTCTTTCTCCCTTTTTTTCTCTTTTTCCTTGTTCGGTTTTAAGAAATGTAAGCACAGTAATGTAAAAAATCTGGTTAAAAGAGCATGACAAAAGAAAAATTAGTCTGCTTTTTCCTCATTCTTGCATACGGGAATGACTGGGTTAAGGCCATTAGCTTAATCAAGTAACAAGTTTTACAAGAAAGGAAGTAAATGAAAAAGAATATTGAATATTATAAGGCTCTTTAATTCTGGGCATCCACGGTGGTGCAGCGGTTAGCGTTGCCACCTCACAGCAAGAGGTTCTCTGGTTCGATTCTTGGCTGGGGTGCCTTCTGTGTGGAGTTTGCATGTCCTCCCTGTGGTTGCATGGGTTTCCTCTGAGTGCTCCGGTTTCCTCCCACATCCCAAAGACATGCTGAAGGTGGATTGGACACTCTAAATTGGCCCTAGGCATTAGTGTGTGCATGTGTGTGCTTTCTGTGGAAGGTTGGGCGCCGGACTGGCAGCTCAACACCGTAAAAACTCCACTGCCAATCATGAGCGGACTGGTGATCCGCTGTGACGACCCCTAACTTGGAAAAGCCGAAAGAAGAAGAAGATAAGGCTCTTTAATTCTAGTAAACAGTTTTGTGTCTGGTTCTCATGTCTCTAGCAGACATTCTGACAGACATGGCTTGGAAAAAATGTTTTCTCAAAGCATTCAAGTGTTTTCCCAGCTGAAAGAGCTATAAAGATAAGACAAAAACAGACAGCACTTAATAGAACTTCAGGCTATATCATGCGTCTTAGCATAGATAACCTTTTTTTTTGGTTTAGCTGGAGTCGGTGTGTGTAGCTGTTAGTTTGGAACATTTGTTCCTATTAGGAGGGTAAAGCTTCAATATTTTAAGATGTACATAGTTTTGTGTATTATTATTATTAAGTTAATAGGGGGTATTTTGTGTCTGTGTGTGTGTGTGTGTGTGTGTGTGTGTGTGTGTGTGTGTGTGTGTGTGTGTGTGTGTGTGTGTGTGTGTGTGTGTGTGTGTGTGTGTTTGTTTAAAAGTTTTCAATAAAACAAAACGTTTTGTAAGATGTGACACAGGCTGAAATGGAGATGACAAGAAACAATTGCATAAAAGATTAACCTACCAAACAGTACATTCATGTAACATAAAAGCTGAAACTAGACATTTAACAAAAAAGCTGTTATACATAAAAAGTGGGAATAATAATCTCTACAGAATGTGATGCTTTCTATAATGTATTTAAATGTTAATGGTCTCATAGATAAATATAAAAAAGAAAGAGTAGTGAACTATATTAAAAAAGTAGAGTGCAAATAGCTTTTCTACAAGAGACACACTTAGAAAGAAGTGAACATGTGAATTTGGTAAAGAATTTTTTTCAGGATGGTTGTTCAGTGGAATACCTAAGGCAAAGGAAGAGAGGAGTACTTATATTAATTGCAAGTGGAGCTCCAATAGGAATGGAAGAGGATAAAAAAACAATAATGGTAGATTTGTAGTACTAAGGAGCTACAGGTAAGGGAGGAGGATTACACTGGCATGTATTTATATTCCATTGAAAACTATTATGGAGCTTAAGAAAATTATGGGAGAAATAATCAGCTCTCAGCAAGGAATACTACTTATAGGTGGGGGTTAGAATTTGATTTGCAATAGTGAAGATGTGTCTGGAGGCCCCAGAAGGGAAAATATAATAAAAGAGAGTAGATTTTTAAAGAAATTTATGAAAATATTTGGCATGAAATATGTAAATTCAGTACTAGGGGTTTGGAGTAAATTCAGTACTAGGGGTTTGCAGTGAATTTACATATTCTTCTCCAAGATACAAAAACTGGGCTAGGCTAGACATAATTTACATTTCACAGGTACATGTGCATTAAATTGAAGGTCTTGATACATACCCAATAACTATTTCAGATCATGTGCCAATAATAATTAAAATAAAAACACATGGCAACGAAATAAAAAAGAGACACAGGTCACTTTCTAACCTATCTGTTGAAAGAAGATGAATTTAAGGAATGGGTAGTGGAGATTATTCAGGAGCTATTAGAGAAGATTGAAATTTCTCCTGAAAAATATAGCTAAGGAATGGGATAAAATTAAAGCAGAGTTTAAGAATAGAGCTATGGTTAAAAAGTAACAAGAATTATTTAGAGGGGCTGACAAATGTTAAAGTATTGCAAAATAGGGTGAATCTCACAGAACGAGAACAGGAGCAACTGCAGAATGCTAAATATAAAATAAAGGATTACTGCAATAATATACATGACTTTAGAAAGATTGCTGTTAAGCAGCTGTTTTTTGATAAAAACTATGGAGCACAAAAACCTTTAGCATAACGACTCAGGCAACAGAAAGTAGAAAGGGCTGTCATTAAGCAAGGGTGTAGCCAGGCATACTCTTTGTACACTACCGAGTATATTTTTTTTCTGAACATCACATCAACTTGTCTTTTTTCAGGTCATATTATGTCTACAACTGTCTATATGATTGACTTTAACAACAAGTACAATACTGCTAATCTAAAAACAATATTTTTAATAGTTTTATGGGGAACAGCTGAAACTGGTACTTACATATATTACATGCTTGGGGGGGCAGAATATTGACAGAAGTGTCCATTTTTAATTGATAAATGTTTGGGGGGGGTATAGCACTAAGAGATTGTGAGTACAAAATGAAATTTGTTTGCTACACCCCTGTCACTAAGCTTAGGGAGCCTATAACAAGGAAGATAAAGGATCCTTCAGAAGTATTAGAAATATATTGAAAAGTCTATGAAAGTCTATATAAAGCAGAGAAATATGGAAATCAAGAAAAGGTACAAATGGAAATGCTTATGGAAGAATTAAATATGCTAAGATTAGAGGCAGAGGAGACTCAATTACTGACAGTTAGGATAGGAGGAGATGACATAAAAATGGTGACATATAACCAACTTACAGGAAATTCCCCAGAAATAGATGGTATTCCTGTGAAAGTTTGGAAACTAGGAGGGAAAAGTGATAAAGATCTTGAAGGTTTGTTTAACAGTATTTTAAGAGGAGGAGAAGTACCAACATCCTGGAAGAAAGCAGTGGTAGTTGGAATACCTAAAGAGGGTAAAGATCCAGCCGAGCCAGCTTCATACAGGCCCATTCCAATAGTAAACCATGGTTATAAGTGTTTATGTCTATAATGGCTAAAAGAATGACAAGAGTAATGCCAAAATCGATAGCTATGGATCAATGTGGTTTTGTGGAGGGGAGGCAAACATTTGACAACATTAACAGAACACTGATGATCCTGTTGTTGGTGGGTCTTCATGTAGAGAAAGCATTTGATAGAGTAAACTGGGACTTTATGAGCAGGGCAATGGAAGCATTTGCTTTCCTTGATAACATAATAAGGTTGATTGGGAAGATATATGAGGGATCAGAGGTAAAAATTAAAGTAGCTGGGGTCCTCTTTGATAATCTCTGTTTGAGCAGAGGAACCAAGCAGGGGTGTCCTCTCTCCCCTTTGTTATTTCCATTATATTTAGAACCATTGCTAAACAAAATAAGGGACTCAGAAATTCAAGGATATAATTGGTATGGTAGTCAAGAAAAGCTGGCTCTATTTGCAGATGACATTATTTTATACCTGACAAAACCAGAAAGGGACATTACAATGTTGTGGAACATATTGAGACAGTTTCAAATCTTTTCAGGATGCAAAATTAATAAAGCTGAAAGAAAGTCAATAACTGTAAATTATGTATCCATGATAAAATGAAGTATTTAAGAGCATGGATTAAAATTATTCTGGTGTGGCAGCTAAAGGAAATGTGGGAAGAGTCTAAACAAAAGATAATACAAAAATTGAGAAAACTGAAGCTCTGTTATATACTACACGTAGTTTAAATGTTTTAGTCCCTTTAGTATTATACATAGGTCAGGCCTATTTTTATCAACCAGAGGACAAGTTGTTAATTTTTGAGCTGAAGGATTTTATCTGGGAGGGGAAGATGGCAACAGTCAATTGGGATAAGCTTATTTTTGCAATAGAACAGGGAGGATTGGGATTACTTGATTTGAAGGGGTATTTCAGAGCATCACAGTTAAGGATCCTATACATAGCACAAGCAGAAAACTATAATTCAAAGTTAAAAGAGATGGTGATGAAACATGGGAGAAGCTCAAGAAACAAGGAGAGACTGGAATTTTGCATACAGACCTTTAAGGAGAATAACAATAATCATGCAGAATATTATATTCATAAAGTAGCTGAAAGTATTTTAAGTACTAAGCCAACATGGAAATGGAGAAAGGAGATTCTGTCAATGGGTATTACTCCAATTAGGGATACAGACAATAGACAAGAGGGGGCTGGAATTTATTGGAGAAAACAGGCAAAGAAATCAAAGTATTGGGAGCAAATAACTAGAGAGGGAAAGGTAGGTAATAGAGTAGGAAGAAACCAAGAGCTTATTTGGACTGCAGGTTCGAGATTGACATCCCTATCAATGATTGATATCAAAGTATAGGCAAAGAGAAAGAAATGGGGGGAAGATCCTAAATGAAAGACCAGCACTGGTAGAGTTTTAAGTAGAATCTAGAACAGAACTTTCCATTAAGAAAGGAATAATTAGAACAGCATATAATATAGTGCACGATAACTATAAGAATCAAAATTGCAAAAAGTGAGAATGAATGAGGAATGGAAGGATACTGTGCTGAAAAAACTAATTTATTGACATAAAATGGGTTTGGCGCTTTACAGAAGTAAATCTGTCTTCTTCAGAACATCATAGCATGGAATCATGGCTTATATATCATAATTGAAAAGCCGCCCTAAATTGTAATTAAACAATAAATGCAATGTATACATCTTGCTACATAACCACACTGAAAATATAGTTCATATAATTCATAATAAATATCTAAATCACTATTTTATATATACTAAATAAGCAAAATCACAAATTATTAAAAACAGTTATATAATGCCATTTGATTATTTTTAAAAGTGGGAATAAAATGCCTTCTAAAGTGGCTATCAATCAAGATATGTGTAATATATATCAATCATGATATTGGTAGAAAAAAAATATTTGTGAGTTGAATTTATAAAATAAAATATATATATATATTTAACATATTCATGTAACACATTATGTGACATATGATATATAATATATAATATAATATATGACATACAATATAATATGGAATGCAAACATTATATAAATACTGTAATGAATATAACAACAATGAAATGATTCCTACAAAACCACTAGTCAGGGTTTAGTTCAATAAATTGTGCAATATGTTGTTATATTCATTACAGTATTTATATAATGTTTGCATTCCATATTATATTGTATGTCATATATTATATTATATATTATATATCATATGTCACATAATGTGTTACATGCATTGGGCAATATGTTAAATATATATATATTTTATTTTATAAATTCAACTCACAAATATTTTTTTTCTACCAATATCATGATTGATATATATTACACATATCTTGATTGATAGCCACTTTAGAAGGCATTTTATTCCACTTTTAGAAAAATAATCAAATGGCATTATATAACTGTTTTTAATAATTTGTGATTTTGCTTATTTAGTATATATAAAATAGTGATTTAGATATTTATTGCCTTTTAGATTAATAGGGTTCGTAAATTATATGAACTATATTTTCAGTGTGGTTATGTAGCAAGATGTATACATTGCATTTGTATGAAATGTGTAAGATAGCACTGTTTTAATAATTGATTTATTGTTTAATTACAATTTAGGGCGGGCTTTTTACTTCAATTATGATATATAAGCGTCATGATTCCATGCTATGATGTTCTGAAGAAGACAGATTTACTTCTGTAGAAAGCGCTCAACCTATTTTATGTCACTAAATTAAGTGTTTCCAGCACAGTATCCTGTATTCCTGGCGTTCATTCACCTTTGGTGTGTTTGCAATTTTGTTGTTTCGCTGGGATTATCAACTATAAGAATCAATCAGAGGAGGTTAGAAAGGACTGGAAAGAGAGATTGAATAATAAATTCAAAAAGAAACAGTGGGGGGTATGTATATCTCCCATATATACAAGAAAGTCTAAAAGATTTAGGATTGGAAGTGTTTACATAGATATTTTTATACCCCAAGTAGACTCCAATGAATTGTACCAAAGGTAGACAGCAAATCTGGAGAAGAAAGAGATAACTCGGAACATATTTTCTGGGAGTGTAAGGAGTTGTCAGACTTTAAAGATTGCTTGCAGACTGCTCTGTCATAGGGTGAGCAAATTGATGTAACTAAGGAAATGATTTTTTTGAGCTATGATACAGAATCTTTATTTCTGTTACTATCTTCACTATTTCTAGTAAAGTTGGTTTAGACTTTGATTTCTATTTTCTAGCAATTGCTTTTTGGCAGCCATCATAACTGGATTCAGCAAAGCCTTACTAAGTCTAGTCAATTCCGATTCTGTAGACTTAGTAAGGCCTTGCTGAATTTAATTATGATGGCTGCCAAAAAGCAATTACTAGAAAATATTTATTTATTTTTATTTATTTTATATTTGTTGACTGGGCTAGTCCAGCTGTATACATATCCATTTTCAGCAGAGGCCCGGAGAGAAAAGCTCCACGCACAAATACATTAAGGCATTAAAAACTTAGAAAAAAAAATGACTAGCTTAAATTGTACAGCATAATACTGTACAGAGACATTAGAGTAGATTTTGGAGATAAACATGTCTTAATTTAATAGAGGGGTTACAAATACAATCAGGCAACAGTTAAACATAGTAATTAAGCATCAACATTCATTTGAGAGAAAAAATAAAAACCACTAAGTAAGAGAAAGAAAAATAGAGACTAGGAAGGACAATAATGCAGGTAAGAAGGGGTTAGTAGTTAATAGTCAATGACTCTCAAGGTGGGGTATTTGTTATAAAACATGAGAGGAGGGGAGGAGAAAAAGTGAAGAGTATTTTTCAATCAGGCTTTGAGCAGGACAAAGCCATTGTCTTTTAGGTAATGTCTGAGGTGATTCTTAAAGAGTTGTGTATATGAGAGAGAAGTGAGTGTATTTGGAAGCTTATTCCAGATTCTACCAACAACATTGGAAAAGAGTGAATCTCCTGCTTTGTTATTAGATATATTGTTGGCAATGTATAACTTATTAGCTGAGCGTAGTGTTGTAAGATTTTTGTATGGGGAGATCAGATTAGAGAGGATAGGGGTGTTGGTGGGGTGGTGCAGAATTTTTTGTGCAATCAGCAGTTGATTGTATTGTAGTTGGTTTTGCAGTTCTAACCAACTGAGTTGTTGAAGGTTGAGACAGTGGTGGGTTCTATAAGGGGAACCAGTGGCAAATCTAGTAATATTATTATAGCTAGTTTGCAGTTTGGAAAGATTAAGCTTAGATAGATTGGTATAAATGGCAGATGCATAGAACAGGGTAGAAGTAAGCTGAGTCTGGGCAATAGATTTTCTAGCTAGTGGGGTAAGGAAGGGTTTTATTCTATACAGGGAGCCCAGTTTTTTATTGAGGGTTTTTATAGTATTGTTAACATGGACATCGAAGTTGAGGTTATGGTCAATAATTATGCTAAGGAGATGAGCAGTAGAGTCAGGGGAAATACAAGTACCATTGTCAGAGGTAATGGTAAAGTGGATCTGTGGGGATTTTTGGGTCAGAGTAAAAAGTAAAAGTTTTGTTTTTTGGGGGTTAAGAAAGAGGCAGCATTGGGTAAACCATTTTTCTACTTTGTTAAATACAGTTTGGATAAGGGTCTGGAGGGAGGAGGAAGACTTGGCAGTACAGATAAGTGTAGAGTCATCAGCATATTGTATACAGGAGGTGTGAGGAAAAGCAGTGTGGAGATCATTAATGAAAATGGAAAAAAGAAGAGGTCCTAGGATAGAGTCTTGGGGTACTCCAATGTCCACTGGGAGGGGTGGGGATAGTTTACTGTCCCAGAGTACTGCTTGCTTTCTGTTTTCAAGATAGGATTTAAACCAAAGGATTGCTTGTTGGTCAAGATATTGGGCTTTTAGTGCATTGATAAGTAGGTTATGATTAACCATGTCGAAGGCTTTTGATAGATCGATAAATAGAGCAGATGAGAGAGAGTTGTTATTTTGATTCTTGTTAATACAGTCAGTAAAAGTTAGCAGGGCAGATGTAGTGCTATGAAAGGGCCTAAAACCGTGTTGGCAATTAGCAAGCAAGTTATTGTGGAGAAGGTGCTGAAGTAGATGGTGGATACATTTTTCCATGATTTTAGCTAAAGGGGAGAGTAGAGCAATTGGACGGTAGTTGGAGATATCAGTGGATTTACCTCCTTTGTGTAAGGGGATTATATGGGAGATTTTCCATAAGGAAGGGATGTAACCTTCTGAGATAGTTCTGTTTATAAGGATAGAAACAGGGTATGCGATGGCTTTAGCAGCAATTTGAAGATATTCTGCTGGGAGACAGTCAGCAGAAGGGGTGCCGGGTTTAAGTTTTTGAAGGAGTTTGCAGATAAAGGTAGTTGGTACTGGTTGTAAATGAAGGGGGGGCAGAGAATTGTTGGTATGTTGCGTAGGAGTGGGGGTAGGGGGTTATAGTGTTTTAGTAAGGGTTTGAATGGCTTCAATGAAGTAGTTGTTAAAAGCATTTGCTATTTGCAGAGGGTTGTTATGGGGGATAGAGCTGGGAGAAGGAGTTCTAGCCTGGCCTGGTTTGAGAAGTTTATTAATGCCAGACCAAATAGAAATCAAAGTCTAAACCAACTTTACTAGAAATAGCGGAGATAGTAACAAATAAAATAACTGTAATTGGGATCTTTAGAAAAGAGTAGGAGCAAATTACATAGTAAAAAAATGGGAACTGCGGGATCAATACATGCAGAGGAGGAATGAGGTTTAAAAGAAGGCAGGATTTGAATGAGCTATGTAATGTGATTGATAATGACTGGATATAAGTGATGTATAATGTTTGCAGCTACACTTGTATCGGCATGGTTTGTAATGCATTATGTTTGCAACTGTGATTGTGTTGGTATGGTTTATTTTCATATATATATATATATATATATATATATATATATATATATATATATATATATGTAAGATTAAGAGAAAGACAAAAACACAGGTATCAGATGAACAGCTCAGTCTTCACCTCAAAGCCAATAGTATGTACAAAAAGTCCAACTGCCACAGTAGAAGGAAAATTCTGTATTGCAAGGACAAAGTGCACTTTCATGACCTTCGAGATTGCTTCATCATGAACCTGGAAGGTTGTGAAAGTGCTCACTTTGTCCTTGCAATAAAGAATTTTCCTTCTACTGTGGCAGTTCGACTTTTTGTACATTCTATAAATGTAAGATTGCCTGTGTCATGCATGCTAATTTAATAAAGATATTTTTGTTTAAAAAAATATGTAAAGCTTTTTTTTTTGCATTTGCTGTTTTATTAAGAAAGTTAGCAATAAGTTATTGAGACCTACAAAAGTATTTCATGTTAGGAAGAGACAAGATGGTGACTGCTGAGTCTATCTTTACTTGGGGTTAGAGGAATTTAGCCCCCACCCATGTATGCAAGCATGCGCATGTATGAGCGAGCATACATGCGTACGCATACATGCTCGCTCATACACACATACACACACACACACACAAACACACGTTTGTTGTGCAGGAACAATTAACTAACAGCCATGAGCAAATTTTGATTACAGACAGCAGTGACCAATTCAGGAATTGTTTTTTTTTTCTAATTCTGACATAGCAGAACATCAGTAGTTGCTTCTATGATTAGGAAAATAAACATCAACCTGTGATCCCCGACATAAAGAATCTATAATATTATGCAAGATAGTTTTTCAGAAATCATCAGTATCAGATTTATGTTACAGAAACTAGATAATTTTTCTGATAAAAAGGGTTTTCCTTCTAATTCTATTTTATAGATAGATTTTATGCGTCTATGTTAAATGAACGAACGATCATAATGTCGAGTTTTAAGTGTACTTTTTACTGTTTTTGCCTTATCTTTTCACAAAAACAAAAAAAAACCCCCAAAATTCCTTCTTTCCCGCCTTTTTAGCTAATATTGTCCTGTTTTCAGGCTAGTGCTGAATTCAGGGCTGTGATACTAGTTTCTGAGTTGCACATACCTTACCTGGATAGAAGGAAGTTTCTCTGTTCACCTGTGAGAGAGGGGAGCTCTGAGCAACCTATCTGTCCCTGGAGGAGTGGTTCCAGCTCAGAAGTTAGTAGTTTATTGGCCATTTTGGGATAATTTCTATCTCTTCTATTTCCCTACTATAAAAAACATGTTTGCACGGTTTTGTCCACCGGGCAGTGCCAGTTAGCTGCGGTTAAATTATTCCCGGCTCCACTAAGTCTCCTCTTCAGTTTTTCCCTTGAAACTAGTCTAACTCTCAACCTAAGCACTCAAAAAGCATCTTACAGCCCAGCACTTGCTCAGACCTAATAGCAAGCACTAATATACCTTGACACTGATTGCCCAGCAGGGCAAGGCTCTTTATTCACCCCCTCACCAACTAAGCGACTAAGCAGCTCACCCTACTATTCAGGCATGACCAAAGAGCAACTTCAGGTGCACTCTCCAGTTCATCTGGTGAATCTGGGTATCCTGAGGCAATGTTACAACTGCCTCATGTACACAGACAACCCTCTCCTCCTACCACAAAACACTAACATATGCGAGAGATGCAATTATACAGCCAAACTGGAAGCTAAGCTACTCAAGATTGGAACAGACAGTCAAGAGGAGAAGGTTAACACTTGCACCACAACTCCAGCAGCATACAGACCTACTAAAACAGCACTGGCCAAAAATACACATAAATACACAAAATCATACTTGGAGGCTCTAAATAAAAACCTGCAAAAGCATCAGAGACCGCCAAAGCAGACACCCAAACAATCTGCACTTCCTGTCACAAACCAGACAACACATAAAACACAAAATCAGTGTGCCACACAATCACAGCCCTTAAGGCAAAATAACATACCTTACACACTAGTAATAGGTGACTCTATAGTCAGGCACACTGACATCCCACTCACTAGGCTGGACAAGCAGATGGTTACTGTTAGCTGCCTGTCAGGAGCCAGAATCTGATACATAACACAAGCACTCAGGTCACTCCAGAACAAGTACAAATATGACTCTGTCATTGTTCATGTTGGTGTGAATGACCTGAGTCCCTGGACTACATGAAAAGAGACATGGAAGAGCTCTCTGATCATGTAGCCCAGGCTGGTATGACCCTGACCCTGAGTAGCATCCTGCCCTCACCAAGAATGATACCTTAGTATAAAGAAAAAAATGATCAATTTCGACAATTGGCTAAGCTTCTGGTGTCATTCAAAGGGGATTCAGTGTCTGACAGCCTGAAACGACATGCTCGACAAGCCGTGTTGCTTCGCAAGAGATGGCTTGCACCTGTCAGCCCTAGGCTTTTGAATACTGGCCAAGGCTCTTGCTGCCCCCATAGTGCCTTTTTTAGGCAAGGCTCAAAAGTCAAACCCACCTCTGTAAACAGCACAATTGACAAAAACTGAGGGTTATGCTACTCAACTCCAGGAGTTTAAATCTCAAAATGCACGTGCTCAAAGCACTCCTCAGTATGGAGAACGTTGACATCTGTGCAGTAACTGAAACATGATTCAAGGCTCCAGAGAGCACTCCAGCACTACCGGGCTACAACTCATACCACACATTTCAGCCACAGAACACAGACCGAAACACAAAATGAGGGGGTGTATCCATATTTATCAAGGATACCTACACCTCCAGGTTAGTGGCGCAGCATGATACCTCTGAGATCATCCATGTGCAACTAACATCGGGCAAATCTGCAATGCAAATTGTGGCCTGCTACAGATCACCCTCCATGACCCAGGACCACCACTCCACCTTTCTGGAGACACTGGAAAACATGAAGGTCCTACCAAACACTCTGATATTGGGCTATTTCAATTACCCTACCATTCACTGGGAAAACTATTCGAGTACAAATTCCCAGGCCCAGCGCTTCCTGGAATTCATCAACTCAAACGTCCTGGATCAGCTGGTAAATTTCCCTACCAGAGGTGAAAACATATTGGACCTGGTCATCACCAACATGGGCAACAGGTGTTCCACACCGGAGGTCAACCCGTCACTGGTTAGATCAGGCCATAAACTAATTACTCTGGATGTCCACACCCCACCACCACCCCCAACTAAGGAAACCACAGTAAAAAACTTTTCTAAAGCAAACTTCACCTTACTTAAGACAGAGGTGGTAAGTTTCACAGCCCCCACGCTAAGGGATAGCGCTGCCCAAGATGCAGAAACCTTTACAAATGCACTCTATGAGCACCTACAAGGATGCATGGATCATGCCAACCCTAGAAAAACCAAGACTCACTCCTCTAAGAGAAGGAAACCAGTTTGGTGGAACCCTGCAATAAACAGGCTATACAAAAGAAGGAGGAAACTAGTTCAGAAAAAAAGCAAATCCCAAGAAGGAAAGACATCCCTGATCAGTATCAGTAGGAAACTGAGGTCCCTCATGAAATCACCCAAGGCTAACTTAAAAAAAATAGCCAAGGATTCAAAAGATAACCACACAGCCTTCTTAACTATGTTAAGAATCTAAGTGGCAACTCACAGATATGCACTGAACTAGTGCAAAATAGCACAAACTATACTGAACCTACTGATACTGCCAACATCCTGGCAGATAGATTCAGTACAAACTTCACCCCCCTCTCACCTACAATAGGGCCCCACAACAATACCAGAAAAGTGCAGTGTCCCAAAAATCACAGATACACAGGTGAAAACAGCCCTTTCAAAAGCCAAAAACACAGCATCAATGGGACCAGATGGTGTCCCAGGCTGCATCTTGCACGAACTACAGAATGAACTAACCCCCCACCTAAACATGCTGTTCAACCTCAGCCTCTCCACAGGCTACATGCCCATAGAATGGTGCACAGCAATGGTTATTCCTCTCCACAAAGGAGGGGCCACAACTGACCCTGTTAAGTATCGCCCCATAAGCCTGACTAGCCTGGTCTGCAAGGCTATGGAGCACATCATCATGGAACTCATTAACAAAAACATTGGGAACCTCCAAACACTTGACCCAACCCAGTTCGGCTTTGTTAAGGGCAGATCATGCCTACTAAACCTGGTTGACTTCTTCGAGACAGTCACCAAGGCCATAGACAAGGGAATGTTGGTTCACACAGCCTACCTTGACCTCACCAAGGCTTTCGACACCATTCCCCACTCAGGTATTACAGAAAAACTCACCAGCCTGAACATAAACCCCTACATCATGAGATGGGTTGCCAACTGGCTTACAGACAGAACTCACACGGTAAGAATAGCTGGCTCCAGGTCCGACTTTAAACCAGTCACAAGTGGTGTCCCACAAGGCTCGGTCCTGGGACCACTACTGTTTGGCATATACTTCTCAGAATTAAAGGCAAACACAGGAGGACTATGGCTAACCAAGTTCACCGATGACTGCAAACTGGGAACCATAATTGACTCTCTGGCTGACACAGACATCCTACAAAAGGGCCTTACTGAGACAGACACCTGGTGTCAAAATCATGGCCTCAAGCTAAATGCCAAAAAATGCATAGTCATCCCGTTTGGGAAAAACAAAACACCCACAAATTACCACATAGGTGGCAGCCCCCTTAATACAGAAGAGGTAATAAGAGATCTGGGGACCCAGGTAGATAGTAATCTCTCTTTTGACAATCATATTGCCAAAGTAGTTAGGAAATCCTTCTATGTGGCCCATCTAATTACTAAAGGGTTTGCATCTAGAAATAAAGAGGTTATTGTGCCCCTCTACTCGTCACTCATTAGACCCATCATAGAGTACAATGCCCCATTTGGGATGTACCTCACAAGACACTTCCAACAGCTGGAAAGACCACAAAAGTACCTCACCAAGAGGATTACTGGTCTCAAACATATGTTATATGCACCCGACTGAAAAAACTCCGTCTGTACTCAGTGGCATATTGCTTACTCAGAGGTGATCTCTGCCTGACTTACAAAGCCATGTCCAACTCAGAATTGATGGACATGGTCCGCCTAAAGATATCCAAGTCACTGCAAGCCACGTGCTCTAGTGAGCTAAACCTCACCACAACAATAAATAGAACATGCTGAAGGGATAGATTCCTGTCACAGAGACTCCCCATGCTTTGGAACAAAATTCCAAATTACATCAGGCAGAGCCTCTCACTAATACTCTTCAAGAGAAACATTGACGAATGGATGGGTAACAGAAAATACACCCCTGGGATCACTTCATTGGATCTGCTTGGCAGAGGATCAGTTAATTAATCAATGAGGTGGCGAAAGCCGACACACTCCGGCTAGGCTTATAAATGCCCTCAGGCAGATAGCCTAGTACCAGCCTATGAACCTATGAACATACTCAACATACTATGATCATAAGTTCAAAACCTTGAAACCTTAAAAGCCTGAAACAAACAAAATCGAAAGATTTTGTTTGTCCCACACCTTCCCTACACTAACATACAAAACACACACATACAACCAATGCATACAGACCCATACACACTCACATCATTCAAACACTTTCACACATACACAAACACACCTACTTTTAAAATAAAGTGGGGGGGCTTTACCCCCACCCCCTGTAAATATAAAAACAAGTGATTACCGGGAAATTGCCCTTTCCCCAATGTACAGCGATCTTGGAGTTGGTATATTAAACAAAGCAGCCTCTTACCTAGCCATTCTGAACAGTGTAATGTGTCTAAGTCACGCTACACTGATTTGGATGGCCGACCAAAACATTTCGGAACTCCCAATTTCGACATTTGGAGGCTCTGATTACATGAACAATCTATCAAACGTTGTCGAGTATGTTGTACTCGACATTTTGATCATTCATTCATGTAACATAGACCCAATTTCATACCTACGACCCTCAGAAACCAAACCAGTAAATCCAAAATACACAGACGAGGCTGGAACCAATAGAGATATGTCAGTATAAAATTTTATTGAAACAAGGTTAGCGCTTTCATTCGGTGTCTATCACCAGACTTCATCAGACAGTATTACAAATCCCAACCCTTCATAAAATACTCATTCCAATTAAAATGTCAACCAATGAATTCAATCACTTCATTACATCACTAAGTGAACTTTTGAAGCAATACTTTTCAATTTCTTACTTACTTTTGTCAAAACCATGATTATAAAAATTTATAAAAACAAAAATAAGATCAATGTTCTTAGACTAACCATTAATAAATATACTTATATGTAAAATTAGTATACTATTAATAAATAATAAATAATTTTATAAAACGCTACATAAATATAAATATGAACAAATATATATACATATATATAAACAAACATTTATATAAGTAATAATTTATATAAACCATCTGAGTGTTACTAGATAAGGAAGAAATGTTTGAAAATATATATATAAATAAATTCATGTGTGTTTGCCTATCTATCAAAGGTTCTCAGCTTCAACTTACTTGTAATGGTTATAATATCGTTTAACCCTGATGGGGAATGAGCATTTAAATGTACTTGCCACCAGGTCTCTCTATCCTCTAAATAAAGTTTCCAAGGACCACCTCTTATTTCACCCTTTACCTGTTGTAACACTACAAATTTGAAGCTGTGATGTGGATTAGCTTTGTTATGTTTATATAATGCATTTTTTTCATCCTTTTGCTTTATTTCATAAAAATGTTTATATATACGTTGACTTAGTTTTCTTTGTGTTTTACCTATATAAAAAGTGCTGCAATGACAACAAAGACCAGCATAAACTGCATGTGTGTAACAACTATATTTCCCAATGATTTTTATCACCTTACCCCCTATTTTAACTGTTGAGGTTTTCATAACATGTTTATATTGTTGACATAATCCGCAAGGTGACATATGTCCTTCTTGCATACTTTTTTTAGGTTTTTCCAACAGACTTTTCATGTTTTTACCTTTTCTAAAAACAATGTCAGGGCATAGGCCAAATGTGTCATACATAGTTTTTTCTTACATAAGAATAGTCCAATTTTTCTTAATTACATCTTGTACAATATGGCTATCTTTTGAATATGTACAGACAAAAGGGCAAAAATCCTTTTGATGAAATTATTATGAGAACCTTCTACTTCATCTACCATTGCTACTTCTTCTCTAAATTCAGCTCTAAAGACAGATGTACTAGTCATTACTGTTATTAAAGAAGGGTTTACCTGGACCGAATTACCTTGTTCTATTATATTTAAGATAGGTTTATATATCCCTGTTTTTCGTTTATTAATGACTTCTTGCTGGATATTATGAACAAGTCATGTTGGATCGCCCCTATCTAAAAACATTTTGCCCATAATGTCACATTCCCTTAAAAAGCCTTCCAAAAAAAGAAGTCGTACAGGCAGCTCTAACTAGCTGCCCTTTTACAATTTCACGTTTAACATGCTTTGGATGACTGCTAGAGAAATGTAACATGGTGTTTGAATATGTGAGTTTTCTAAATATAGAAGACTTGATATACCCATCTTTATATCTAGTAATTAATACATCTAAATAAGGGATCTCATATGTTTCAATATTAGCCGTAAATTTCAGAAAACTAGTACTTTCATTAAGAAATGCAATAAAATTTACAATTTCATGCCTAGATCCTATTCTTGCCACAAATAAGTCATCCAAATATCGCAGGTACAACTTAATGTGAGCAAAAAAAGAAGACCTAAAAATAATTTTTTTCCCATTGGGCCATCACTATATTCGCAAATAAGGGTCCACAAGCGGACCCCATTGCGACTCCTTCCATTTGCTTAAAGTGATGGCCCTTAAAATAAAGGTAGCTATTCTTTAAGACTATCTCCATCAGTTGGGTGTATGCATTATTAATATCTTGTTCTAAGTCAAATTCTTCAAATAAATAATCTGAGAACCAAGCCAGTTCTATGTTGTGTGGAATACAGCTGAAGAGATCCTTGACATCTATTGTAATAAATATGCCCTGTTCCACAAAAGGCACTAAACTTTTACATTTTTCTAAAAAATGCCAAGAATCTCTACACAAATGGGGTATGTTCTGAACTTTTTCTTTTATTTTTTTATCTATAAAACTAGCTATATATGTAGTTTTTGACCAACCAGAATCAACTATTTGTCGAAGAGATGGGTTAATAAGCTGTTTGTGTATTTTGGGAACTCCGAATATGACGGGAACTTTAGGAGTTTCATTTATCATATAGTTATATTCGTCAGTACTAACTTGGTCCTGTGTTGTCATATCCAGGAGTTCCCAATCAATTCTAGAAAAAGCAATATTAATTTCATTGATAGGTGTTTCACTATAAGTGTTACTATAAAGCATATCAAACATCTTTGTAAAAAATGACCATTCTTCCACCTTTATCAGGACTGATTTAAGGTATATGCACCCTGATAAAGGTGGGGGAATGAATTAAGTTGATGCATTTAAAAATCAAGTGCACTTTATGATTTAGAAGACATAGTGCTACTTAATAAACAGTGAATTTCTGGCTCTTTGACTTTTTCTGAAAAGATTTCAAGCCTGAATAAACTAAAGCACTGCAGTTGATTTCCTTGTTAAACCTGGTGATTTTAATCTGCCCACCCATAGTTTAAATTGAGCTTAATAACCTTTCTGCACTGCTGTTGATCTTCTTCTTCTTTTCTTTCGGCTGTTCCAATTAGGGGTTGCCACAGCAGATCATTTCTTTCCATTTCTTCCTGTCCTCTGTATATTGCTCTGTCAGATGAACCACCTGCATGTCCTCTCTCGCCACATCCATAAACTTTATCTTAGGCCTTCCTCTTTTCCTCTTACCTGGGAGCTCCATCCTTAGCATCCTTTTCCCAATATACCCAGCATCCCTCTTCTCAGCACATGTGCAAACCAATGCAATCTCTCCTCTCTGACTTTGTCTCCAAACCGTCCAACCTGAGCTAATCCTCTAATATACTTATTCCTAATCCTGTCCATCCTTGTCACACCCAGTGCAAATCTTAACATCTTTAACTCTGCCACTTCCAGCTCTGACTCCTGCCTTTTTGTCAATGCCACCATCTCCAACCCATACAACATAGCTGGTCTCACTACCCTCTTGTAGACCTTCATTTTCACTCTTACTGGTACCCATCTGTCACAAATCACTCCTGACACTCTTTTCCACCCACTCCATCCTGCCTGTACTCTCTTCTTCACCTCTCTTCCACACTCACCATTACTCTGAACTGTTGATCCCAAGTACTTAAACTCATCCACCTTCGCCAACTCTACTCCCTGCATCCTCACCATTCCTCTGTCCTCCTTCTCATTCACACACATATTCTGTCTTAGTCCTGCTGACCTTCATTCCTCTCCACTCTATAGCATATCTCCACATCTCCAGGGTCTCCTCATCCTGGTCCCTACTCTCACTACAGATCACAATGTCATCTGTAAACATCATAGTCCATGAGGCCTCTTGTCTGATCTCGTCTGTCAACCTGTCCATCACCATTGCAAGTAAGAAAGGGCTCAGAGCTGATCTTTGATGTAATCCCACCTCCACCTTAAACGCATCTGTCACTCCCACTGCAGACTTCACCACTGTCACACTAACCTCGTACATATCCTGTACCACTCTTACATACTTCTCTGCCACTCCTGACTTCCTCATACAATACCACAACTCCTCTCTAGGGACCTCATCATATGCTTTCTCCAAGTCCACAAAGACACAATGCAACTCCTTCTGACATTCTCTATATTTCTCCATCAACATTCTCAGAGCAAACATCGCATCTGTAGTGCTCTTTTCTGGCATAAAACCATACTGCTGATCACTAATCATCACCTTCCTTCTTAACCTAGCTACCACTAGTCTTTCCCATAACTTCAAGCTGTGACTGATCAGCTTTATCCCTCTGTAGTTAATACAGCTCTGCACATCACCCTTATTCTTAAAAATAGGTACCAAAACACCCTTTCTCCACTCCTCAGGCATCCACTGACTTTTCAAGATTTCATTATTCATCTGGTTAAAAACTCCACTGCCACTTCTCCTAAGCACCTCCATGCTTACACTGGTATGTTATCTGGACCAGCAGCCTTTTCATTCTTCATCCTCTTCATAGTTGTTCATACTTCCTCCTTGCTAATCTGTTTTACTTCTTGATTCACTATCCCCACATCATCCAACCTTCTCTCTCTCTCATTCTCTTCATTCATCAGCCCCTCAAAGTACTGTTTCCATCTGCACAGCAAACTCTCCTCGCTTGTGAGTAAGTTTCCCTCACTATCCTTTATCACCCTTACCTGCTGCACATCTTTCCCAGCTCAGTCCCTCTGTCTAGTCAATTGGTACAGGTCCTTTTCTCTCTATTTAGTGCCCAACCTTTCATACAACTCTCCATATGCCTTATCCTTAGCCTTCACCACCTCTCTCTTTGCCATGTTGTTATCTTGAATTATTTATTTGCCTTTCTTTGTGCTTATATTGAAAATTGTGCATTATACCTCTCATTGTCTGTTCTACTGATTTACTTGCTCTGAATTCATTATCTAGAATTTATCTTGTTGGATAAAGTAGTGTATTTTTACACTCTAGCAAGCATTTGTTTTTACATCAATAGGTCAGTGGATTTTCCATCTAGTGCATTGAGAAGTAGCCTGGTCTGTCAGGGAAACACCTGAGAATTTCACATGTAGTTTTTATTAGCTGGAGGGCTTATTAATCAGCTTATCTTGTTTTCAGTGCCTTTACAAATTCTGTATAATTGAGTGGCTCTTGGCTCATTTATACAAAGCTAGGTACTTTTATTGATTAATCACACTTTTATAAGTTGTTTACAGTACACTGCTGTATCCATATCTTTACGTTTGCTTGTGGTAGCATTTTGTATCTTGTTTTGTATTTTGTTTGTGGTAGCATTTCACTCCGGACACTCTTTTACTGTGCTTTTGCAATAAGAGGACTGGGATTATTCATCTAGTGAAGGAGAAACAGGTTGCAATGAAGATACAAAAAACAGCAAACTTCGTTGAGAAAACCACTTTATAAAAATAGCAAAGCTTTCGGGTAAAACCCTTTTTCAATACTAATACATAAAATTCAAACCAAAATGGTTTAAATACAGGTCAAAAGTCACATGACTAGCAGTCCAGAAGTCATGTGATGACACAAAACACAGAAAAAACAGAACCAAAAAATATGAAAATATATGCAAAAGTGTGTATAAAAATTGTATATAAAGAAAAATATACATATAAACACATTAAAAACTCAACATCTCAATTTAGTTTGCTGTAATTTAACAAGCACAGGTTTCAAACTAACCATATTATTTAAACCTGGAGAATGATCTGATTCAAGCCTAAGTATCCATTCATATTCCTTAAGTTCTAATAAATTATTGCTATCTCCTCCCCTAAGATTTAAACGTATAACATCTATAACTCTGAAATAAAATTTATGCTCAACACCAAACTTAGCTATGTGTTTATACAGAATGTTTCTATCATAAGCCCTCCTAATCTCTGACTTATGCTCAGTAATACGTTCCTTTAGCTTTCTAGTGGTCTTCCCTATGTAGAATGAGGGACATTTGGAACAAGTTGCCAGATATACTACAAAAGATGTAGTACAAGTGGCAGATAAATTAAATTCATACATTTTGCCACTAACAGGATGCCTAAATTCATGACTATTCTCAACAATAATATCAGAGCAACACACACAATTCATACACTTATAAGTACCTGGTTTTGCAAACAAACTTAGATTAGGAGGTCTGGTAAAATCTTTAAAACACAGTCTACTCCTTAAAGTCCTCATATTCCTATATGCAAAACAGGGTCTGTCACCCAAGATACCACTAACTTCAGCTGATGCCATCAATATAACCCAGTTTTTTTGTATAATCTGCTTGACAAAATAAGTCTTAGCATTATACGAGGTAACATACCTGATTGTAGGATTCTGGCGATCAGCAGTAATGGTACCACAATTACTTTCTATAAAAATAGGTCTCAGGGTTGTCTTTCTATCAATCATAACCCTAGTCTTCAGATCCAATAATAATTTAGGATCATATCCGCTACTTAAAAAATCCTCAAACATCTCATCAAGCTGCATACTAAAAAGTACATCATCAGTGTTCAATCTACTCACCCTACTGAACTGAGATGTCACAATTCCTTTAAAAACATGTGGGGCATGCATACTACTGTAATGGGTATATCTGCCTGAATATACATTCTTCCTATGGACACTAGTACGAATACATCCTTCAATAAGCTCTATCTTAAAATCCAAAAATATAATTGTGTTATCAGAAACATCCATCTTAAAATTCAGGAAATTTGTGGTTGTATTTAGATAATAAATAAACTCATTAAGCTCAGTTAAAGTACCCTTCCAAATCAAATCATAAAACAATCATCAACAAAGCATTGATAAAAACATACATTATTAATATAGGGATTCTTATCACTACATATATGAACTTTCTCCCATTGATGTAGAACTAAATTGGCATAGGTGTTGGCTACTGATGTACCCATAGCCACACCTGTGAGCTGTAAATATAACAGCGCATTGAACAAAAAAATGTTATTGTTCAACACTACATCCAGAAGGGAACATATATTTTCAACAAATTTAACATTAGGAGAAGGTTGTGAAATAAAAAATTCTCTAATTGATTCAACGCCATATTCATTTGGTATGACAGTAAATAAAGATGTGATATCTAATGTCACAAAATAGTAATCTCCTTGTCTTAAGGGGGCATTTAAATTATTATATCAAAGGCGTAATTTACATAGCAAATCTGAAGTATCACGTAAAACAGTAGTACATTTAAACAAAAAAGGTTGCAGTTGCTTTTGTAAGTACACAGAAATCGGCTCGGTAATCCAACCCCCACCCGATACTATAGGCCTCATAGGGGGCTCCAATAAAGATTTATGGATCTAAGGGAGGCCATAGAGACATGGAACAACAGGACAAGGCACAGTAAAAAAATGAAATAAATCAAGGCTAATATCACCATTTAGTTGTACGTCATAAATAACCATATTAACATAACTGACACATTTTTAACATCCATAGGTGTAATGCATTTAAAGGCTTTAGCATCATCGAGTAAATTAGAAACTGAGCAAATGTACCTATGTCCGTCCATAAGGACCACTACACCACCTTTGTCCGCTTGTTTAATTACTATATCATTACTAATTTGTAAACTCTTTAGCGCTTTATGTTCCTCATATGTTAAATGAAAAGACCTTATTTTCAAGGAATCAGAGTACAGACATCTCAAGTCTCTTTCACATACATCATGGAAAGCTGTTAAAACAGGTACACTAGTAGGTATAAATGTACTGCGTCGTTTGCAGGAGGTTTAGAGAGAAACAGAATCACCAAACAAAAGTTTCAAATTAATGTTCCTAACAAATTGTTTAAGGTCTGTGAGTACAGCTACTAAATCATCACTAACTGTAAGAATGAAATTAAGCCCCTTGTGTAAAAGGGAAAAGTGGGCAGCCTGCAAATCAAATGATGAAAGATTCAATGTACCTTTCTCTATTTTCAGCTTATCTTGCCCTGTCCTAAAGGGCTTTCATTTTTCCGCTTAGCTGAGACCATCGGCTGTCCCGTAAACGACATCCTTCTAGGGGAAAACCTCTCAGATACCATTTCAGGTTGGTCCAAATGAAAACACTTCTGTGTAAAATTAAGGGTAAGCTGTTGGGATCTTTTAGTAACATTAGAACGCAAGTTAACATCACAATCTTGCTTGTCCTTCTCCTCAATTTGTGAGCCAGCACTCACAAGGTTTGCTGATGATGTCATAATGGTAGGCGTATTCTCGGAAGCAGGTTGAGACAAAACAGTAGATGCCAGTTCCTGGGTTGATATCGTAGTCGGCAAAGCTTCATGAAAATCATCTAATGTGTCCAAAACTGCTCTCATCATTAATCATTAATCATTAATATCATGCAAAAGCTTGCGTTTTTTCGTTGCTTCCATACGATCGTCTAAAATCTGCAGTCTATCAAGCATCTGCTGATAGACATCTCCCATGGTGGCAAAAACAGACATATTCATGATACTATTTTCCATAGTTATAGTCTCATCCTTAATGTCATTCTCAATGGTAAGG
Organism: Protopterus annectens; assembly: GCF_019279795.1. NCBI lineage: Eukaryota > Metazoa > Chordata > Ceratodontiformes > Protopteridae > Protopterus > Protopterus annectens. The sequence goes on along the minus strand of NC_056744.1, from coordinate 1,387,717,701 downwards.
AAGAACTCATTCATAAGGCTCATATAGTCCAGGCTTAATTTGATGTTAAGCTGTTGCCATCATTTTAGCAACTCCGGGTATGCATTCCCGTAATAAGGCATTTTGAGTATTCTCAGTCCTCGTGGGACAATGCCTTTCTCCAGATAGGCTGAAAAACTGAACCGCTGCCATTGTAGGCGCTTAAAAACACCTACCCTTCTTTCAAAGAGTTGCAATTTCTTATTAAAGTCCATAACGTTCTCAGATCTAGAGTGATCACCACCTTCCAAAACGGGACATGCTGTACCGACAAACTGCATTAAAGGATTGGTCTCATTGGATAAAAGAGACCGTACAGAACTCACAGTCTTTGGCATTTCCATGTTAAAAATCACGGATAATAGACTGCAAAGACGACCCTTAGGATGTTTCCCAAACAAACAGCAAATAAAGAGATGAAGGAGAAACAGGCTGCAATGATTATTCATCTAGTGGCAATATGTGTTTACCTGGTCTGTCTGAGCTGGGAAGCACACAAAAGGGCTCTAAGTATTTTTTTCCACTTATGTTATATACTGTGACCGTAGTTTAGCAGTTAAAAAAACGTACTGTCTGTTGCTGCTTTAAGTAGTTAATTGCATTGTATCACATTGTATCTGTTAGTTGTAGGAGTGTTGTAGGTAGATTGTGTGGTCTTGTTACACTTATAGGTTCATAGGTTAATAGGTGTTTTCAAGGCTAATGACCACATGGGCCTTTTTAAGCCTAGCCATGCACCCCAAATCTCTGACAACTTCTGGTACCCTTGATAAGTGTAAGCAGAGGAGATGAAACATTTACAAGCAGAGGCCTGGGAGATGAACCATTTACAAACTACATATGTCCATTAGAGACATAGGTGCCAAGCCAGGGAATCATTTCCTGTTCCCTATCCAACTGTCCAAGTTACACTTGAATTGGGTTAGGGAGGAACTGTGCTTCACATAGATGAGGAGGGTGTTCCAGTGATGGGGTAGTCTCTGGGATACATATCTGTCTCTCCAGCAGGTCCTATATGTGTCACAGGCAATGTTTAAAACTTTAGAATGGGTAATTATGGTGCTGTTTGTTTTGCGGATATGCAGGAGGTCCATCACAGTGGGGTCTGACAATGCCCTGTAAACCAGGCATAGCTCTCCCCTTAATGGCCTGTAGGAGACAGAATACAGGGATGGGGGCCTTGAGACAGTCTATGTAAGACATGTTACTTAAGCCTGTATTCTTTTAGTGAGGAACATCTGTGGACGTTCCAGTTGTTGGATATGCTTGGTTAGGTACATACCGAAGAGGCTTTGTACTCAATAATCGGTCTTATGAATGCTGAATACAGTGAAACAATTACTTCATTGGACCTAGATGCCACAACTTTGTTTAGGAGATGTACAACATAGAATGATTTCCCCACTACTGTAGATACATGATGGTCAAAGGCTAGATTACTGTCTATGTGTGTCCCTAAGTCCCTGAGTACTGGGTCATCTCTTATGGGTATGTTGTCAATATGATAGTTAGCAAGGGTGGATGACTTCCCAAAGGATAATATTATGCATTTCTTGGCATTTAGTTTTAGTCCATGGCTCTGACACCATTTTTTTTGTCTGTTTCAGCCCTTTCTGGAGAAAACTTGTGTCAGTGTGGGATTTAATGACAGCTCCTTATTTGCAGTAATCTGAAGTTTATTCAGGCAGAGGCCATTGACATTGGCCTTGACTTCAGAGAATAAATGACAAAAATGAACTGTTCCAGGACCAATCCCTGTGGGACTCCACTTGTGACTGGCCTCTTTGTATTGGTAGACTCCCCAATTCTAACTTCCTGTGTCTTGTTTGTGAGGCATCTGGCTATCTACTGGGTAACATAAGGGTTTTTACCTAACCTATTGAGTTTGTCAACAATGCCTGAATGGGGTATTGTGTCAAATGCCCTGGTCAGGTCAAGGTAGGCAGTGTGGACCATTTTGCCCTCGTTCATTGCTTTGGTGACTTTCTCAAAGAAGTCCACTAGGTTGTGTAGGCATGACCTGCCCTTGACAAAATCATATTGGGTTGGTAAAGTGTCTGGAGGTTTACTATATCTTTATTGATCATTTCCATGATAATTTTTTCCATGGCTTTGCATATGAGATTAGTGAGGCTTATGGGTTTGCAGATGGCCCAGCTTTGTGCAGAGGGACGAATGTTGCTGTTCTCCATTCATGAAGGTTGTTTGGAGGCTACAATTAAATAGCAATTCCAGACGGCCTAATAGGTCATGTTTTGTGCTGTTTCGAAGCCATCCTGGGATATTGTCTGGGCCCATTGATGCAATGTTCTTGGCCTTAGAGATGGAGCATTAAGGATCTGCTCACTAGTGATAGCAGAGGGAGGTATATTTGATGATATCTCCTGAGGGAAGGTTGACGCGGAGAGATTAAGGTTAGAGCTGAATTTGTTGGGCAGTAAGTTTGCTATATATTCTAGCTCAGTATAGGTGGCTCCCTTTATAATGAGCTCTGCACACAATTGTGAATTGCATTTGAAGTTGTAGACATAGCTAAAGAATGCATCGTGGCTTAGCCTGGGAGGCCAAATTTGCCTCAAATTTGGCTTTGGTAGACTTTATTTGTCCTCTGAGTTGTTTGTTTAGTTTGATGAGAGTACTTTTATCTTGCTTGGTGCTGCACATCCTAATTTTTGCCACAGTTTTCTTCCTTTTGTTATACAGCCTATTGATTGTGTGATTCCAACAGAGTGGCTTATTTTTTGAGTTAGTTCTGAACTTTTTCCTGGTGGGCACAGCTGCCTCTATGCAGCCATTAACATGCTTGTATGGGGTTTCTGTGACAGTTATGCATAGGCAGCAGTGTTCTTTGGGTTAATGGGGGCTTAATAGCAGGAAGTTAGCCTTAGAGAAGTTCCTGAATATTCTAGGGTAAGGTGGGGTCCAGGTTTTATTTTTACTTCAAAGGAGACCATTTTGTGGTCTGACCTTACCAGGGAAGATATTACACTAGGGGGTATACAGCACTCTCCCATATTAGTTAGGACCAGATCCAGTATGGTTGCACCCCTGGTTGGTGTATTGATAATCTGATCCATGGAGTTTGTGTCTACAAAATCCAGGAATCTCTGTGCCTGTATGTCTGGTGTCATATAGGATTTCCACTTAATAGTGGGGTAATTAAAGTTGCCCATGAATATGGTATTGGGTTGGATGGTGAGTGCATCCAATATGTTTAAATACATGGTATGGTTTTCATGGGTCATAGAGGGTGACCTATAGCTTGCAAAGAAGTGTTATGGGATTTTGCCTATGGTGATTTGAACATGGAGAAGCTCAAGTGCATTGTCCTGTTTGATCAACTTTGAGGTAGATTTATTTTTAATGTAAATTGAGACACCTCCACCTTTAGTCCCTTGCTGTGCAGTAGCTGGTCTAAAAGTATGGCATTATAACCTTGCACTGTCAGTGTGCTCTCCACGGCTTTAAACTATGTCTCAGTGACTGCACAGATGTCAGCATTCTCCCAAGTGAAAAGAGCTTCTAGGGAGTGGAGTTTTTTGTTTAGACTTCTAGCATTGAGCAATAATACCTTTAGATTTTCTTGGTTTTGATTTGTTATGTCGGCAGTACTTTCAGTTTGACATTGCCTAAAAAAGGGACTATGGGGGAAGACAATGTTTTATTCAAAAGCCTAGAGGGGAGAGGTACAGAACATCCCTGGCAAAGTAATGTGATCTGTTGGCGATCTCCTTCCCTGCTGACAAATATTGCACCCCCTTAAAATTACACCAACAACTAAGCCAGTTATTAAAGTCAGTCATCTTTTCTTCTTATTGTGGCATCATCCTTGGAAAAGGTAAAACAGTGCTCAATGCTAGGCTCATACCAACATATTCCAAGAGCTCCATGATGTCTCTGTTCATATAGTCTATGAAGGTATGTCTCAGGACATTTACACCCACACGGACTACGACTGAGTCATAGTAGTACTTGTGGTCCAATGAAATGAGTACATGTGTAATATGGTGGATCCTAGCCCCTGAAGAGTAACTGACCTTGACTTTATCCTTACTCAGCCTGGTGAGAGATAGATCAGTATGTCTCACAATGGAGTCCCCAATGACCAGAATGTTGGATTGTGTGGTGGCTTGCCTTATGGGCTTAGATACAGGTCCATACGATGTGGCTCTATGTGTTGATGTGGGTGTTGTTTTGAAAGAGTGCATGTGGGGTTGCTGATGGTATTTGTTATGTGTACTTCATCTAGAAGGTCTTTGTGGTTTGGGAAGGTTGCATTTAAGTGCCTCAGCATATGTGGGTCTATACATCTGCTTTGAATTGTGTCTGGTGGGTGCAGCATGTGTACTACTGACAACCTTATTGACACTAGGAGTACTTTTATGTGAGAGCTTTGCCTCCAGTGAGATTGTGTAAATACATCTCTTGCATACCTTATCAGCTTGTTTGAGAATTAACTGGTTATCAGTAAACATGAGGCAATTTCTACATTGCCTCAGGATAACCATATCCACCAAGCTGGAAATGGAGATAGTGGGAAAGTTCATATCCATGGTAACAGACCCTTTTTATTGACTAGATAGTTGTAGTGTGAATATAAAGCAATGTCAGGAGTATCTGGTTTGCATCTCTGGGGGCAATGCTTGTCACTGCAAACTAGCTGCCCTGTGTGCAACTTGGTATTGGTGAATTTTCAATCATGCTTTTACAGGAAAAATGTCACTCAGGGTGTCTGTGTCTATACAGGGCATGGCCAAACACTTGAGGGGAAATTAATAAGTAGACCCTGATGCTTTATTGATAAAGTATTTAGACAGATATTCTGAAGTTAGAAACAAATCAAGCAGTACTTACTGAAAACAAAGAATTAATTTGTCAAAAATGATGATGAAAAGAGGGGAGTTGCGTGAATGGTTACTGTCTGGCTACTACTAGTACTGGTATCACCACAGCTTCACTCTGCTGGGATACAATGCTCCCTTGCTTCTTCTCTCACCAAAAGCAAAACATTAGCACCAATCCTATGATGAGAAGCAGGCCACAACCTGTTCGGTGATGCACAGTCTTGTACCAGATGATGCAAGGGTCTGTAGGCTTATTGTAGCCTTTTCCTGGTAGATGCCTTGAATAGCAACCAAACCAATCATGAGCATCAAGCACAGACACTCACTGCCCAACCAAAAACAGTCAGGAATTAATGCATGCTGCTCCTTCTGTCACCAGGAGCAAAATTCCAAGCTGGCACCTATGAAGCAGTTATTAGGCTTTCAGGTGATCAGGAGTCTCCAAGAAATAATGTCCCTGTGATCCTTCTCTCACAAGCAGCAAAACAGAAGCACTAATCCCAATATTTTTTTTTATTTTATTTATTGGCATTTAGCGGTGTCGCCTCACAGTAAGATGCTGTCTGGTTCAATTCTCAGTTAGAGCGTCTTCTGCATGGAGACATGCGTGAATGGGCGTACCTTCATTGAAGGCTGTGCATCAGAGCTGGCAACTCGGCACTTAAAAATCTACTGCCAATCATTAGCGGACCGAAGTTCCGCTGTGGCGACCCCTAACCGGGAAAAGCCGAAAGACACAACAATTTACCGGGAAAGTCCAATGGGCCTGGGAAGCCCATTTTCAGTGAAGGCTCAGGGAGAAAAGCTCTGATATAAAAAATTGTAACAAAAGTAATTTCAAGGTAGCAAGAAAGATTATACAAAATACAAATGTTTCATAGAAATTACATAACATGTTATACATCTGATACAAACAGAATTAATACAAAAGAGGTTGGACATAGTCACAGTATAAGAAAACAATAATATCATGGACTGTAGTACAAAGCACAATGCAAAATAATTGGGGATTAGAGTGTGAAAAGCATGAAGAGAAGCATCTAATGTCCATGTACTCCATCTCTCACCAGGAGCAAAATAGAAGCACTAATCCCAAGATTTAATTATTTATTTTATTTATTGGCATTTGTTTACCAGGAAAGTCCACTGGGCTGACTACTGAGAGGTAGAATGTGGTTTTTCCAATAATTAGTGGTCTTGGAGTAGATGTGCAGTTGTTAAAGGTAAGATGTAAAATGGGTTAATATCTTAAGAGCTACAGGGTTCACTAATCAGTTAGATATGAAAGAGGGGATAACATGTTGTATGATGAGTGGAGACATGATGGCAGTTTAACAGATGGTTTATTGTACACCTGACACAGCTGCTTCTGCATGGACTTTCTACATCTTACTTGTAGCACATGCTCAGTACGGTTAGCATAATACCGCCCCCTGATCTGGAAACTTCCTTCAAATACAGTGGCTGATAAGGTACAGACAACAAAGCATAGCACACTGTTTTACATCCTCCCTCTTTACTTTGTGCCTATTGCAAATACATGCACAAATCTGCATTGATATTTCATGAAACACATTCAAGAATTAGACATTATATAAACAATTTAACATTGGCTATCTGTCTAAATGCAATTTACTGTACATATTTAGGAACCAGATTGTTTAATGAAATCTTGGAAAGTGAGAGGAGGCGTAAGGAGTGGAGAAAAAGTGTTTTGGTACCGATTTTTAAGAATAAGGGTGATGTGCAGAGCTGTAACTACAGAGGGATAAAGTTGATCAGTCACACCATGTAATTAAGGGAAAGAGTAGTACAAGCTAGGTTAAGAAGGGAGGTGATGATTAGTGATCAGCAGTATAGTTTCATGCCAGGAAAGAGCACTACAGTTGCGATGTTTGCTCTGAGAGTGTTGATGGAGAAGTACAGACAAGGTCAGAAGGAGTTGCATTGTGTCTTTGTGGACTTAAAGAAAACATATGACAGTGTGCCTAGAGAGGAGTTGTGATATTGTATGAGTAAGTCAAGAGTGGCAGAGAAGTATGTAAGAGTGGTACAGGATTTGTACAAGGGTAGTGTGACAGTGGTGAGGTCTGCGGTGGGAGTAAAGGATGCGTTTAAGGTGGAGGTGGAATTACATCAAGGATCATTCTGAGCCCTTTCTTATTTGCAATAGTGATGGACAGGTTGACAGAGAAGATCAGATACGAGTCCCTGTGGACTATGATGTTTGCAGATGACATTGTGATATGTCGTGAGAGTAGGGACCAGGTTGAGGAGACCCTGGAGAGGTGGAGATATGCTCTAGAGAGGAGAGGAATGAAGGTCAGCAGGACTAAGACAGAATATATGTGTGTGAATGAGAGGGAGGATAGAGGAATGGGGAAGATGCAGGGAGTAGAGCTGGTGAAGGTGGATGAGTTTAAATACTTGGGATCAACAGTTCAGAGTAATGGCGAGTGTGGAAGAGAGGTGAAGAAGAGAATACAGGCAGGGTGGAGTGGGTGGAGAAGAGTGTCAGGAGTGATTTGTGACAGATGAGTACCAGTAAGAGTGAAAGAGAAGGTCTACAAGAGGGTAGTGAGACCAGCTATGTTATATGGGTTGGAGACAGTGGCACTGACAAAAGGCAGGAGTCAGATCTGGATGTGGCTGAGTTAAAGATGTTAAGATTTGCACTGGGTGTGAGTGGGTAGACAGGATTAGGAATAAGTATAATAGAGGGAAAGTCCAGGTTGGATGGTTTGGAGACAAAGCCAGAGAGGTGAGGTTGTGTTGGTTTGGACATGTGCTGAGGAGGGCTGCTGGGTATATTTGGAAAAGGATGCTAAGGATGAAGCTGCCAGGTAAGAGGAAAAGAGGAAGGCCTAAGATAAGGTTTATGGATGTGGTGAGAGAGGGCATGCAGGTGGTTGGTGTGACACAGCAAGATGCAGAAGACAGGAAGTAATGGAAACAGATGATCCACTGTAGTGACCCCTAATGGGAACAGCCAAAAGAAAAAGAAACAGATTTAGGATTAGGTTTGCAGACTCTTCCTACCCATGTCACATACCAATTTGAGTAGAATTAGAAACAGGACCTGTCTCAAGAGATTTATTTGATACAGAAACATCATTTGATAAGTCAGAATGATATGAACAAGACAGTCCATTTTTTGTAAGTCGATCAGTTAGTGACTTAGTCACAAAACTGGAATCACTAGTACACACAGTCAGTTGTGGCTCCTGCTCTGGGACAGACAAGATGTGTCTACGATTTCTTCTATAGTCTACACCTTCAGATTGAATTATGTAAGACCTTGGTTCAACACAAATGTTTTTTATGATTCCTAAACAATTGTGACCTTTTGAATTGCATTCAGACAACCTCACCTTGTAATAATGGTCGGAGAGGTTTACTGGTTTTGTCATAGTAAACCTTTTGCAAATGACGTTTTTTCAATAGTTGAGCCCTGACTACCTCATCTCTGTTTGAGATTGGCACTAACAGCAGTTTGTTGATTGGAAGAGTTGTTCGTGTTTGTCTCGACATCAGCCTTTGCGCAGGTGAACCAAGCGTCTGGTCATAAGGAATGTTTCGAAGATTCAGTAAATTAAGGAATACATTGGTTCCTTCCTTTTTGGACTTTTCCATCAAATGTTTTGCATTACAAACTGCACACTCAGCTAAACCATTAGCTTGTGGATATTCTGGACTACTGGTTACATGAATGCAATCCCACGATCTGGCAAATTCTTTTAAACATTAACTAGTAAATTGTACACCGTTATCTGCTATGACTTTATATGGACTTCCATGAACTGAGAAATGTCTCTGTAGTTTCGTAATCACTGCAACAGATGACAAGTTACGAAGTAAGTCAACTTTGAACCAACCAAAGTATGATTCAACTAGTACTAGATAGTGCTGACCATTCCATTCGAAAATGTCTACAGCAGCTGAATAGGTGCTTTCTGCTGATGTGGTTTACTACTGTTGCAAACTGAACAGGAAAGTCTCTCTCTTTCAGTATCTTTGGACACTGACGGCCAAAACAATACTTCTTGCCTTACGTTTAGTTGATTCAGTGCCTGGGTGACCTCTGTGCAAGATTGTTATGTATTCCTTTTGAAATGATTTAGGAGCTACCACTTTCAGACATTTCATAATGATACTATCTCCCACACTGAGATCATCTCTGTATGGGAAATACTGCTGAAGTTCAAGTGGCAAACTTGTCTGATATGTTGGCCAGCCTTGGTTAATAACGTTACTCAGTCTTTGAAAAACTGGGTCTTTAGTAGTATGGTTTCTTAACTCATCAAGCTGTGATGATGAAATGTATTTGACTTCTCTGCTGTCTCATTTTCATGCTGCTCCGATGTCCTTCTAGATGCTCGAGACAAAACATCTGTGAGATACATAAGTTTACCTTTGTTGTAGACAAACTGAAGTTATATTTTTGCAATTTTAACATCATACATTGCAATCTTGTTGGAGCAGTATGTATCAGTTTGTTCAGAATTTTTACCAATGGCTGATCATCTGTTTTGATCTGATTTGGTCTTCTGTATATATAGTTGCTGAATTTGGAACATGCAAACACAACTGCAAGGAGCTCTTTTTCTATTTGTGCATAGTGCATTTTTGTTTGAGTCAAAGTATGAGATGCATACGCAAATAGAATGTCTTCCTGAAAATATGCTGCGCCAAGACCATATTGAGAAGCATCACTAGTGAGAGTCACAGATTTATGAACCTCATAATATCTCTGTGTAAATGGTCTGGAAACTTTCCTTTTCAAAATATCCAATGCTCCTTGATGCTGATCATACAAAGGCCATTTTATATCTTTGTGCATTAGCTCATGTAATGGTGCAGAAAGCTCACTAAGGTTAGGGATGAATTTTGCTAAATATTTAATGATACCCAGGAAATGTTATAGAGATGTAACATTCTCTGGAACTGGCATTTCACTGATTTGTGTTAACTTTGATGGATCAGGTTGAATGTAGACAATTTTTTTCAATTTGAATTGACATTTCAAAGGATTCATCTTGAAGTTGACCTCATATGCATGATCTAGAACTTTCCTGAAGTTTCTGATATGTTCTTTTTCTCCATTGCCTCAGACGATAATGCCATCAACTATAATGGCACAAGGAAACCCAGCAAATTTGTTCCATGGCATGTTGGAATAATTCACTGGCAGAACTGATCCCAAATAGTATTCTCAAGAATCTATATCTCCAAAATGGTGTGCTAAAAGTCGTTAATAAAGATGATTTGTGAGCCAACGAAATTTGCCAAAAGAAGTTCTTGGCATCTACAACTGAGAAAACAGTGGAATTCAGCATTAATGCTGTTACCTCCTCTGCTGTACGCCTTGGGTGATTAGGATGTGTAAGAGCTTTATTTAAGTCACAATGATCGATACATATTCGAATATCATCTGAGCTTTTCTTATGGGCTTCTACCATAGACGATACACATTCATTAGGTTGTGACACAGGAGTAAGAACACTGGAATTTACCATTCTGTATAATTCTGCTTTAACTTTAATCTGCATTGCTACTGGAATCGTATATGCTGGTTGAACAACTGGATTTACCTCATGGTTAAGCTTCATGGATTACGTAACTGGAAGCTTACCAAGATTATCTGTGAAGAGATCAGAATACTCTTTGAAAATATGTTGTAAAAAACTTCTTTACTGAGCGAAATCAAACCCATACATAGGCTGTCTTCCAGCCCTAGTAATGTCTGTGCATCTCTGCAAACCACATAGAGTTGCAAATCATAGCTGTTGTCTGCAAAATGGCAAGAAAGGACTACAGTGCCATCCATCTCAATTTCTTAACCACCATAAGCAGCTAATTTTGTACAATTAGTGGAGTCAAAATACTCTCCAACTTTTACTTTTGCATAAGCTTTTACTGACATGACATTGCGTTTGGATCTGGTATCCACTTTGAGCTCTATTGGTTTCCCATTAATTTGTACAGTACAAAATATTTCACTCTTTGCTGGCACACATGAATTTACTGTGTTAACTGTTACACCAATGACAAAAACACCATCAACATAAAAAGATTCATTACTGCCATTCAAACTTGTCACAGTCTTGATTTGATTCACTGCTTACTTTGGACTAGTTTTACTATAAGCTAGTGCTGATTTTGCAAAACATTTTGAAATGATTCCATTTTTTGCATTTGTGTCACTGCCATCCATAAGCTAAACATTTTTCTCTTTTGGATTCATGACTGGCCCCACAATTGTGACAATTAACAATGGGAGGTAATAAGGTAAAGATTTTCAGTTTACACTTATGAGGCTTTGTTGTCTTAAATTTCTGTTGCAAACTGTCAAAATTTGCAGTAGCAGTTACAGCAAGCATATTCATATGTTTTTTGTGAGCTTGTGTATCTGGCAAACTTCAATAGCTTTGCTCAATGTTAATTCATTATCATGTAGTAGAATTTATCATTATGTATGCCACACATAAGGTGGTCTTTTATTAAATCATCTTGCAATTCCCCAAATTTACATTTTTGCTTTATTTCGTCAATCAGTAATATATACTTTTATAGTTTCACCATGCTTTTTATTCCTTGTGTTAAATGTATGGCTTTCCATCGTTATATTTGTATGAGGGTTACACAGTTTCCTAAATATAAGTTTTAAACAGACTAGATCTTCCCGCATTTCTGATTGAGCAATAATACAGTGGTTTTCTTCCTCTCCCACATACACATATAAAAGAACCAGCTAAACTGAGAAGTAGAAATGCTCAGGTGTGTGAATCGTTATCAGAATGTGCAGTCGCTATGAAAATATATTCTTGTTCAAATACACGTTAGTTCTGTGCATTACTGCCATCAAACACCAAAGGTTCAGGTCTGCGAAATCCATCTGACATGCCATTAAAGTAAATGCAAGCACCTTATACACTTTTCAATTTATGAAATTTGTTTGATATACCGTAAAAGTAAATGTAAGTACCTGTAGCACTTTAGACATTCGTTGAACCATGGAGAAGCTTATGCGACTTACTGCATATGTTTGTTGCAGTTTGAAGAGATTCATACAACTTGGGTTATTTCTTTGCACTTTGAGAGACAAAAATGGCTTTTAATACTTCATTACACTTTGCAAGACTTAAACAGCTTCAAATCTGGCTTCTGACACCATGCTGAATGATGAGTGGAGACATGATGGCATTTTAACAGATAGTTTATTGTACACCTGACACAGCTGCTTCTGCATGCACATTCTACAGCTTACTTGTAACACATACTCAATACAGTTAGCATAATACCGCCCTCTGACCTGGAAACTTCCTTCATCTACAGTGGCTGATAAGGTACAGACAACAAAGCATAGCACACTGCTCTGTTTATTTATTTATTTATTGGCATTTGTCCAACTGGGTCAGAAACCCATTTTCAGTGAAGGCCCGGGGAGAAAAGTTCCACATAAAATACATAAACATTTGACAATACACAGGTGATTATACATCTTGATTTCTATTTGGATACCTATAAATATTGTTTAACTAAGTAGATGTATTCTGACACAGAAATGTACTGATGTGGTATGCTCAATTGAGTCATTCATTATGTAGTAATACCTTGCTGCATTCAGAAATACACATAATAGGCTTATTTTGTAAAGAGTAGTACATTTACAGTTAGTTTTAGAGTTTTATAGAGTTGGTTTTGGATACGGATTATTGAAATTGAAGGAGTGTAAAAGTAGAGGGAAAAGTGTAATAGCTGAGGGAAGAGCTGTTTGGAGGGCAGTGGGGGTGACAGTGTACAGAGGGAGATGATGGAGGGTGTGGTATAACAGTAATAGGAGAATAATGTTTTAATGTATATGTCATTGGGAGCAGAGAATTAGGTTGATAGGGAGGAGACTAGTTAGGCTTAGAAGACAGTGTGGGGATGCTGAGAGATAGTGGGTGTTGCAAGTATTGAGTTTGGGGAAAGAAGACAAGACATAGTGGAAGTAGAGGAGAGACATGAAAAGAAACTAATTAGATAGTATGAGATAGGAGCCGGAAAATAAGAGTAGAGTATGCAAGTTTTAGGGGGGAGAGCAGGAACAGATATGGGTGATGATAAGATGCTTATTTAAAGTGAATTTAAAGGTCCTAAAGGAGTCTAAGATGCTAATGTGTGAGGGGAGGGTATTCCAGAGTTTTGAAATAGAGAAAGAGCACAGGCTTTTGACAGCTCTTTTATTTGGTTTGTATACTTCTAAAAGTTGTTTATTGGTGGTGCGGAGATTTCTGGATGGGTTCTAAGATTGTATGACAGGTTTTAGAGCAGGGCAACTGTCGGGTTTGTATATTACTTTATGAACCTGAGTTAGTTGCATTGGGAGAAATCTAGCCAAGTTAATACCTTAAGGGCATGACGGTGATATGTACAGTAAGATAGGCTAGTTGCAAATTTGGCAATTTTATAATAACATGACTGTAGTTTGTGTTTGAGAGATACGTGTAGGTTTGTTAGAATGTACTTTCTGTGACAGCTGAGGAAGTTCAACCTCCAACAGGAATTATTGATTCAGTTCTATACAGCAGTCATTGAGTCTGTTATCAGCTCATCCATAACAGTGTGTTTTAGATCTGTGTCTAATCATGACAAAAATAAGTTACATTGAATAGTCAGGTCTGCTGAAAATATCATTGGTACTAATTTGCCCTCCTTACAGGACCTGTACTATTCCAGAGTCATGAAAAGGGCAGGGAAGATCATCACCAACCCTTCACATCCAGGCCACCATCTTTTTGAACTATTACCATCAGCCAGGTGTTATAGATTAATATGCACCAAAACAAGCAGATTTAAGAACAGTTTTTATCCACAGGTCATCAAGTTCATAAACAGTTAACTCAGCTTATTAGGTTGGGCTATTCTTTTTCACAAGCCTCCAAGGATTCTGTAGTATTGTTTACATATTGTTAATACCTGTTTATTTCAGTATTTCTTGCACTGAGTTTCACTTTGCGCCTTGTATGTATATGTATATTTACTTTTTTGTCTTGTTCTTAATTGTTGCATGCATGTCGTTTGTCTTGTTCTTAATAGTTGTATGTATGTCATTTATGTAATTCATACTTGGAGAGTCACTGAACCGAGTCAAATTCTGTGTATACATGCATACTTGGCCAATAAATGTGATTCTGATTCTGATGATGGCTCCATATAACAGGGAGGGGAGTAAGTATGTATTCGCAAGTGTTTTTTTGTGGGGATATCCATTAAGTGTTTGCGTCTAAACAGTTTACCAATTTTAAAGTGTGTATTTTTAATGGTGTTTAGTATATGGTATTCAAAGGAGAGTTTATTGTCGATGGTGATGCCCAGTAGTTTTGCTTGGGTTATGATTTCAATTTCTGTGTTATTTAGAGAAAATATTTTGAAGTCATGCAGAAGAGGTTTAGGGGTGAACAGTAACTGTTTGGTCTTTTTGGGGTTTAGCAGTAATTGTGCATCATTTAACCAGGTTTCAACAGAGGAGTAAGCAGTCTGAGTCATTTTTAGGAGATGATGTTGTTTACTGGAGGAGGAGATTATGGTGGAGTCAGCGTATTGACTAAGTTTACTTTCAAGAAAGGCAGTATGGATATTGTTAATACAAATATTGAACAACTACAACTTAAGCTTTAGCTATCTAATTGGACAGCCACTAATTTTAAAAGAGAAAGATAGATTGGAAGGGGTGGGCACTTTGTATTCTGGTTTTACACAATATAGTTGGATGGCCAATAAATTTAAATAGTTAAAGGGGAGTGATTTCACAAAATGATAATTTTGTGCTTACTCACAACAGACAATGAATGGGGAAAAGGAAGGAGATATGTGGTCAAATTAACATAAGGGGCAGGCAATAAGAAAGACAGTTGAGTTTAAAAACACAACAGCATCAGGGTGGCAGGGTGGGAAAAATACTTTCTGTGTGGCTCATAAAAGACACAACTGTGGTCTCTTTCCTAGTTTAAATATGCAGTTAAAAGCAGAATACAAGTAAAACACAGTGTAAAGAAAACAAATCACAATGCACAAAATAGAAGAAAACAATAAAGTAATACAAAATACAAGAAAGCAAAAGCAAAAGCAAATTAACCTTTCCCTCATTGCAAGTTGTGGCAGAGTCTGGGTGAGCTTTACCAGTAATGGCCTGAAATGTTTTATTTTACCCCTTAAACAGGAGGTTTAGTTCCTAGCTCCGCCGTCAGTTCACAGATAATTAACATTAATTGACCTGTTCCAATTTCTGTGCGACTCATAAGAGACACGACTGTGGACACTTTCCTGGTTTACATAAGCAATTAAATGCAGAATATAAATAAAACATGGTGTAAAGAAAACAAATCACAATATACAAAATAGAAAAAGGCAATAAAGTAATACAAAATACAAGAAAGCAAAAGCAGACTAACCTTTCCCTCACAGCAAGTTGTGGCAGAGTCTGGGTGGGCTCCAAACCAGATATTCTACATTAAGAAGGTGTTTTTCCTGCAGCCTTGTGGCAGAAGTGTGCTGATCTAACCTTTTTGAGTTGAGGATTGCTGGTGGAAGGCTTATTGTGTGCTTTCCTGATTGGTAGTTAAAAGTTGCTTCTGTTTATTTGTATTTAAGCCTCGCATTTATGAGGTGCTGTTCTTCACAGTACCCTATTTAGAAGCAGAAGCCTAGAAGCTCAGTTTTTTCCCTAAATAGCAATCAGTGAAACCCTTCCAAGCTTTTCTGCTGCTCTAGGAGCAACTCAGTAGTGCACTGAGCAGTGTTGCCTTATTGATCAACCTTAACCTGCACAAAATGTAGGCCTTTCTTGTAGTCTCAGCACTTCTAGCTCAGTCCAGTCAAATTAAGCCATTCCCTTCCCCATTAAAATAAACAGTAAAAGTCTGCTATCATGGACAGCCAATTTCCCATCATCTCTCTGGCCAGCCTGATAGACATGGGCATCCTGAGGCAAAGTAACAATTGTCTCATGTATACTGACAACCACTTAGTCTAGAAACAAATACTTTACGTGAGTGATGTAGTTACACTATGAAATTGGATGCAAGACTCTCACATAAGGACAAATCGAATGTCAAAGAGGATGTCAGAGCGTGCACGCGTGCACACACACACACACACACACACACACACACACACACACACACACACACACACACACAGCAGACACACACTTCCCACACTAAATAAGGACACAGCACATATGTGGAGGTACTCACTAGTAACTTACCAAAACATCAGAGGCCCATACCTGTCAATCTCTCAGTGCAAGAAATCTAGACAAAGCCAGAAAGAATGGTGGTACAAAGGCCCAAAAATAGTGACATAATTTAAATATTGCTCCTATAAACTTAGAAAGTTGATAGAATAGCAGGTTTTGCATAATGATGTATTTTCTGAAGGATATAAGGTCTGAAACTCAAATGTCTGTCATTATTTATTATTTAGTGACTTCAATCTCCAATGATTTGCCAGAAAATCACAGATTATATGAGGAACAGACCACAAATATGAGGCAAAAATCTGGATATTCTGTGAAAATCTGTACAGTTGAGCGGTATGCAGAGGCCTCACAAACAGAAACCACTTACACAAATAATGCAAAAAAAGCAACCACAGCACATAATAACATACACACACACCATTGTCTCAACAAATAAGCCCATATGGCGTAACACCACAAAACCTAAAGTATTGGTCATAGGTGACTCCATTGTGTGACACAAGGATATTCTCCTCACCAAGCTGAATAAGGAGTGGGTTACGGTTAGCTCGCTGTCAGTTGTCAGGATCAGTCACATCACTCAAGCACTCAGTTCACTCAACCACAAGTACTGGTATGACTCCGTCATAGTCCATGTTGGGGTAAATGACTTGAGATGTACCTTACTGAACTATATGAAGAGAGACATGACTGATTTCTCAGTTTATGTGTCACAGGCAGGTATAAGCCTAGCCTTGAGCATTCTACCTTCTCTAAAGATGATGCCAAAATACAAACAAAAAAAGATTGACTTTTGCAATTGGTTTAGCTTCTGATGTCAGTCTAAGGGGATCCAACATCTGTCAAGAAGACATGGTTGACAGGCTATGCTGCTTTGCTAGAGATGGTCTGCTCCTATCTCCTCTAGGCTCTTGAATACTGGCAAAGGCATTACCCACCTCTATTGTGCCTTTTTTTAGGCAGTTCCAAAATAACTAACCTTCCAACAGAACAAAATCCTCTCTATATAAACTCAAGGTAATGAGTCTTAATGCTAGGAGTATAAAGAAGTAACTGCACTCCCTGGAAGCACTTTTCACTTTGAAAGATGTTGATATCTGTGCAGTCGCAGAGACATGGTTCAAAGGGGTGGAAAGCACCCTGGCCATGCAGGGCTACAATGCCTTCCACACATTACGTCCACAAACTGAATGTGAAAGAAGCAAAGGTTGCGGTGCATCCATCTTCATTAAGGATAAGTACACCTCCAGACTGGTCAAACAGTATGAGTCTCTTGAGCTACTCCATGTCCAATTAACTATAGGCAAAGCTTCTACACATCATAGTTAGCTATAAGTCTTCCACAATGAAACAGGAAAAGCATACTGCATACCTTGACTTACTGGAGTCACTTGCCATACAGCCCAACACCTTACTCACAGGTGATTTTAATTATTCTACCATTGAGCAGGAAACATACATAACCACAAATACGCAGACACAGACGTTCTTGCACTTTGTCAATGCAAATTTTCTGGAACAGCTAGTCAGCACACCCAAAAGATAATACTGACTAACATGGAAAGCATTGTACCTGCCCCCCCCATGCGATGTCCTCCCTGGTATGATTGGACCATAACTCTGTCTCATTCAATGTAATTGTAAGACTATATACCCCATCGGGCTCAAAAACGCTTAAGAATTTTTCAAAGACAAATTAGATCCTGCTAACGCAGATAACATGGACTCCTATGCAGAGGTGTACACCAACTCCCTGTATAACCATTTGTAGTTGTATAGAATCGGTTGTACCTAACCAGATTAAAACCAGGTGCTGCTGAAAAAACAAGCCACTCTGGTGGACCCCTACTATAAACAGCCTACACAAAAATAGAAAGAAAATAATGTTCAAGAACAAGAGGGAACTGGCTCAGCAGGGGAAGAAATCTCTTTCTAGCTTAAACAAACAAATTAGAGAGATTGTCAAGTCCTCCAAAGTTAATTACAAAGCAAAAATAGTTTCCCCTAGCTAAGAATAACCGCAAGTGATTCTTTAACTACGTCTGAAATCTAAAAGAGAATAACCAGCTGTGTGCTGAAATGGTTGTGGAAGGCACCACCCAAAATCAACTGGAGGTAATAGCCAATTTGCTAGTTGACAGATTTGGAGCAAACGTTACCACCCCTGTCCCCTCCAGTCATTCCCCAAAGTATACCTGCCACCATCCATCAGGCTATTATCTCACGAGAGCAGGTCATCCCAGTGCTCTCTAAGGCAAAAAACTGTGCATCAGTGGAACTAGACAACATGAACAACTCTCAATGGATGGCAGTAAAAAGTAAAACGAATGCAGGCTGTATTCTTAAAGCTTTAATAAATCCACAAACAAATCACAGAATAAAATAAAACCACAATCAAGGGTATGCACTTTCATCCTGGAATACCCAAGACTTCATCAGATAAAACAGACAAATCCCATTCACATTTTTAAATCCTGTATTGATCACATTATTACAGAGCTGGCTTTCTTAATGAGATATAATGCCCGAGTGTAGCAAAGCTTTTATAGAATGTCTATCATTTAAATGCAACACAGAGTCCCACCTAAACATAAAGAAAAAGAATCTCACTTTACCTTAATGTATTTAAAATGCTAAAATATGAGCTATCAAGATAAAAACATAATCACAATTATGTTCTGTTTCAAGAATATTATAAATTTACTTTAAAAATCTTTAAGATTTATATATATATATATATATATATATATATATATATATATATATATATGGGTCAGTGATCGAAGTTTTAGAACTTCGAATCTCATATGGTCGACATCTTATGATCAAAGTTTTAAAACTTCAAACACCTAAAAGGAGACTTGCATACAGTGCAGAATGGGAATTTTCCCTTTCCCTCACTGTAGTGTAATCTCGGAGCTGGTATATTTAAATAGCGGGAGAGTGCAGGGGGGCTCCCCCCTGCATAAACGTGTAGTAATTTAAAATTCAATCATAGTGTAGTAATTTAAACTTTCGATCATATGGTAGCGGCCATATGAGATTCAAAGTTTTGAAATTTTGATCATTCAACAGGGATCCATATATATATATATATATATATATATATATATATATATATATACATAAAAAAAAAAAATATATATATATATATATATATATATATATATATATATATATATATATATATATATATATATGTATGTATATAAAAAAAATCTACCTTTCTAAAGCCTTCTTTTTCAACAGACAAGCTATACAGGAGTTCTCAATCAAGCCCAGAAGTCTGAAAGCATCCAAAGTTAATTGCTAGAACAACTCTCTAATTTCAAGCAGCAATGTCTATGCTCCCCCCCCCCCCCATGGTCTGGGAATACTGAAAGATGTTTTGCCAATGCATAACTATTTTATAAATACATTCATATATTCATTCTTTTAAGGTACGTTCCGTCTTTCAAATATAAAAACATTGGCATCCCTGATTCAGGCTTGCTAGTTGTTGCTGAAGCACCTACCAAGGGGAGAAAATGCTTAGAGAAGAAAAGGAGCCACTTTTGTGGTTTTAAGTATTTTCTTCTGATTTTTTGTTAAGTTTTACTGCTTTGCCGCCTACTTTTTGGCATTTTCCGGCTTGCTAAAGTTTATATCTGTAACAGTAACAGTACTTGGAACACATCTAGAGCCTGTTTACAGCATTTCCTGTGTTGCACTTAATTTAAAATCATTTTTTTCTCTAAAAACTGCACTTTACCTGATTCTGGCCTAGCACTCAAGTGTGGGGTCATTTATTGCACTGTTGTGATTATTTTGCTGCTTGTGTATCACTGCTACCTTTAAACTACAACAAAAAGAAAAAAAATACAAAAAAATCGTGCTTTTTTCCCCACTTTCTAAAAGTTAAGAAAGTTCAGTTACAGATTTGCTGTTCTGAACTGTTTGGAAGTTTCTAGAAGGCCAGTGCTTGCTTGGGCTAAAGGGAAGTCTCTGTGTTCACCAGTGGGAGTGGTTAATACTGAACAGCCTGCCTGTCCCTGGAGGAGTGGTTACTACCTAGAAGCTGTAGTTTTATTGGCCATTTTGGGTCAATTCTAAACTCCTTGATCTGCCTCTCTTAAAACCTGGCTGCCTCATGGTTTTGGCGTCTTTTCAGGCTTACTAGTTGTTGCTGAAGCACCTACCAAGGGGATAAAACGTTGAGAGAAGAAAAGGAGCCACTTTTGTGATTTTAAGTATTTTCTTCTGATTTTTTGTTAAGTTTTACTGCTTTGCCGCCTACTTTTTGGCATTTTCCTGCTTGCTAAAGTTTATATCTGTAACAGTAACAGTACTTGGAACACATCTAGAGCCTGTTTACAGCATTTCCTGTGTTGCACTTAATTTAAAATAATTTTTTCTCTAAAAACTGCATTTTACCTGATTTTGGCCTAGCACTCAAGTGTGGGGTCATTTATTGCACTGTTGTGATTATTTTGCTGCTTGTGTATTTCTGCTACCTTTAAACTACAACAAAAAGAAAAAAAAAATCTTGTTTTTTTCCCACTTTCTGAAAGTTAAGAAAGTTCAGTTACAGATTTGCTGTTCTGAAATATTTGGAAGTTTCTAGAAGGCCAGTGCTTGCTTGGGCTAAAGGGAAGTCTCTGTGTTCACCAGTGGGAGTGGTTAACACTAAACAGCCTGCCTGTCCCTGAAGGAGTGGTTACTACCTAGAAGCTGTAGTTTTATTGGCCATTTTGGGTCAATTCTAAACTCCTTGATCTCTCTCTTATAACCCTACAACTCTCTCTTTGCACGGTTTTGCGCACTGAGCAGCGTCAGGCAGCGCCGCCTAAACAGGTTTAAACTATTCCAGGCTCCACAAAGTCTGCTCTTCACTTTTTCCCTTAGAACTGTTCAAACTCTCAAAGTAATTACTCTGTTCTCTTTCTAAAGCCCTGCACTTGCTCAGCTCTTATAAGGAAACACTAACTAACTAAAGCACTACACCCTCCTTGACTTCTCATAAGTATTAGGCTCCCAATTGGTCCTTCCTGATCAAGTGAAAAATCAGTTCCCTTCCCTAATCTAATCAGTAAAAAAACAGTTCCCTATACTAATCTGGTATGTCCAAGGGTCAGTTTCAAGGTTACTCTCCAGTCCAGCTGGTGAATCTGGGAATTTTGAGGCAATGTTACAATTGCCTTATATACACAGACAACCCTCTCCTCCTTCCAACAAACTCTAATACATGTGAGAGATACATTTACACAGCCAAACTGGAGGCAGAGCTCTCTCAACCCAAGACTGGCACAGTCAATCAGGAGGAAAAGGTAACCACCCACAACACAAATCCAGTCTCACACAGATCTATTGCATCTGCATACCCAACACATAAACACACAAAAACATACTCTGAGGCTCTAAATAAAAATCTGCCTAAACAGCAAAGACCTCCTAAGCAGATATCCAAGCAACAGCCACCCCTCAACAATACCCACAAATCACATATCTCACAAAATCAGTGTGCCTCACAGTCACAGCCCTTAAGGCCAAACAACACACCAAATATACTTGTTATAGGGGACTCTGCTGTCCGGCACACTGACGTCCCGCTCACCAGACCGAACAAGGAGAAGGTCACTGTAAGCTGCCTGTCAGGTGCCAGGATCTGCCACATAACGCAAGCACTCAGGTCACACCAAAGCAAGTACAAGTATGACTCCATCATTGTCCATGCTGGTGTGAATGACCTGAGACGTACCTCCCTGGACTACATGAAAAGAGACATAGAAGAGCTCTCTGACCATGTAGCCCAGGCTGGTATGACCCTGACCTTGAGTAGCATCTTGCCCTCACCAAGAATGATGCCAAAGTATAAAGACAAAATGATCAATTTCAACAACTGGCTAAAGTATTGGTGTCATTCAAAGGGGATCCAGTGTCTGTCAGCCTGGGATGACATGCTCGACAAGCCACGTTGCTTCGCTAGGGACGGCTTGCACCTGTCACCCTTAGGCTTTCATATACTGGCCAAGGCTCTTGCCACCCCCATAGTGCCTTTTTTAGGCAAGGGTCAAAGGACAAACCCACCTCCATAGACAACCCAAGGATAAAAAAACTAAAGGTAATGCTACTCAATGCCAGAAGTCTAAACCTCAAGATGCACGCACTCAAGGCTCTCCTCAGTATGGAGAAAATCGATGTCTGTGCAGTAACAGAAACCTGGTTCAAGGCTCCTGAGAGCACCCCAGCACTATCAGGTTATAACTCATACCATGCGTTTCGGCCCCAAAACTAGGACCGAACCACAAAAGGAGGGGGAGTATCTATATTCATCAAAGATACCTACACCTCCAGGTTAGTGGCACTGCACGAAGCATCGAAAACCATCCATGTGCAACTAACAGAGGGCAAAACTGCCTTTCAGTTTGTAGCCTGCTACAGAACACCCTCCCTATTACAGGAACCCCACTTGGCATTCCTGAGAACACTGGAGAATATGAAGGTCTCTCCAAACACTATGTTATTGGGTGACTTCAACTACCCAAACATTGACTGGGAAAACTACTCAAGCCCAAACACCCTCACCCAACGGTTCCTTGAATTTATAAACTCTAACACAATGGAACAACTGGTCACCACTCCCACAAGAGGGAACAACATATTGGACCTGGTCATCACCAACATGGGGACTCTATGTTCCACACCAGAGGTAAACCCCTCATTGGTAAGATCAGACCATAAACAAATTTCCCTGGACATCCATATCCCGTCCCCACCCCCAGCCAAGGAAATCACTGTAAAGAATTTCTCAAAAGCCAACTTTGCACTTCCAAGACTGAGGTAGAATCCTTCAAAGCCCCTGGGCCAGAGGATAATACAGACCAATCCGCAGAATCCTTTACAAATGCATTTTATGAGCACCTGCAGGAATGCATGGATCGTGCTATCCTAAATAAAACCAAGACTCACTCCTTCAAAAACAGGAGACCGGTCTGGTGGACCCCGGCCATAAATAAACTATACAACAGAAGGAGGAAGCTACTACATGACAGAGCAAAATCCCAAAAAGGGAAGGCATCTCTGATCAGTATTAGCAAAAAACTTTGATCCCTCATAAAATCATCAAAGGCCAGTTTCGAAAGAAAAATTGCCCTAGACACTAAAGATAATCACAAGGCCTTCTTTAGTTATGTCAGGAACATGGGCAGAAACTCCCAGATATGCTCTGAATTGTTGCATAACGGTACAAAATATACTGAACCTACAGACATAGACAACATCCTGCCAGACAGATTCAGTGCAAACTTCTCCCCCACTTCCCCCCCAAAGGAGCAAATGCCTATCCCAACTGAATGTAACCTCCCTGACATCACAGATGCACAGGTGAAAGCTGCCCTCACCGAAGCAAAAAACACAGCATCTATGGGACCGGACGGTGTCCCAGGCTGTGTCTTACACGAGCTCCAAGAAGAACTGAACCCTCACATTAAGTCACTGTTCAAATTTAGCTTTACTACAGGATATGTACCCAAAGAATGGCGTACAGCTACAGTGGTCCCACTCCACAAAGATGGTGCCACAACGGACCCCGGAAACTATCTGACTGACTAGTCTGGCCTGTAAAGCTATGTAGTGTATTATCATGGAACTCATAAACAAAGACATTGGGAGCCTCCAGACACTGGACCCTACCCAATTTGGCTTTGTTAAGGGCAGATCATGCCTCTTAAACCTAGTTGATTTCTTTGAAACAGTTACCAAAGCCATAGATGAGGGCAAGGTAGTCCACACAGCCTACCTAGACCTCGCAAAAGCCTTCGACACAATACCCCACTTGGGCATCATAAATAAGCTTGCCAGTTTAAATATCAACCCCTATATCACAAGATGGGTTGCAAACTGGCTCAGAGATAGAACCCACGTGGTCAGAATCGCAGGTGCCATGTCCGAATCCAAACCAGTTACAAGTGGCATCCCACAGGGCTCAGTTCTGGGACCTCTCTTGTTCAGTATATACTTCTCTGAGGTTCAGGCTAACACGGGGGGATTATGGCTGACAAAGTTCGCAGATGACTGCAAACTGGGGGCCATAATCGAATCTCCAGCTGACACAAGCATCCTCCAAAAGGGTCTCAGAGACGGATGCTTAGTGCCAGAGCCATGGCCTCAAGCTAAATGCTAAAAAGTGCATAGTCATCCCCTTTGGGAAAAACAAGGTGCCCACAAATTACCACATAGGTGGTAATCCATTAAGTACGGAAGAAATAATTAGAGATTTGGGGACCAACGTAGATAGTAATCTCTCCTTTGATAATCACGTTGCCAAAGTGGTTAGAAAGACCTTCTATATAGCCCACCTTATCATGAAAGGGTTTACATCTAGATCAAGAGACGTCATTGTGCCCCTCTACTCATCACTCATCAGGCCCATAATTGAATACAATGCCCCTTTTGGGATGTACCTTACCCGACACCTGCAGCAACTGGAGAGACCCCAAAAGTACCTCACCAAGAGGATCATGGGCTACAAACAGATGTCCTATGCAGCTCGACTAAAGAAACTCCAGCTCTACTCAGTTGCTTACTGCCTACTCAGAGGTGATCTATGCCTGACGTACAAAGCCATGTCAAACCCAGAATTAATGGACATGCTCCACCTCAAAAAATCCAAGTCCCTTAGAGCTACACGCTCCAGGGACCTAAACCTTAGCACAAAAATAAATAGGACATGCTGGAGGGACAGATTCATTTCCCAGAGGCTCTCCTCTCTCTGGAATAGAATCCCAATTCAAGTTAGACATAGCCCCTCAATGACCCTCTTCAAGCAAAATCTGGACGCATGGATGGGAAATCGCAAATTCACCCCTGGGATCTCTTCTGTGTCCCTGCTAGACAGAGGCACAGTAAACTAATCTTAAAAAGGGTACCTTCTGTGACCTACTTTACAGAGGCACAGTAGGCTAATCTAATAGGGAGGTGGAAGCCAAATACACTCTGGCTAGGCTAATAAATGCCCTAGGGCAGATAGCCTAGTATCTACCTATGAACCTATGAACTCTAACCTTACTTATACAGCAATTAACCCAAAGAGTTGATTCTATTTCTGTAAGGCAGCTCATGAACGTTCCCCCACCGATAAATGAAGTTTGCTTATCACCTGTTTCTGATAGAAGAGCCTCATAGAATGGCCAGAATAATTTAGTTGTGAACCAAACAATTAACAACAATGAGCAGTCTGGTAATTATATACTGAAATTAAATGTCTGGCCGAATTCTAATTTTAATTTTAGTATGCAGACAGCCCAAACATCAAATAATTTTAATAGCAATGAGTCGCTTGACAATATGTTGGGGGGGGGGGGTATTGGACTATAAATTGTTTAAGATTAAAAAATTATAGTTGGAGAACTCTTATCTGCTTGAGTGTATTAAGTCAAATATCGTTCCTAGAGATTTGCACATTTGGAGATATCCCATAGGTTTGAAGAAGGATTCTCCACTGTACAAAGAGCTGTTAGCAATGTTCAACAGGCAAGGACTGGAATACATCTAATACCTTGTAAAATATAATAGTAGAGTTATTGAAAAGTTGGTTGATGAAATGAGTGAGTTGGATAGTGTTATTAGAAAGAGTCTGAATTATCCTAAATTTAAATCAGAGCATACCATGATCTTTATTAGTATTGGCAATCAAATTTCTAAATTAAGAAAGAGACTGGAAGGAATATTTGGACAGGGTGGCTTACCCTTACCAACTGACCTCTCAAACCTGGGGAAAGAAAAGATTTGGGCAAAACCAAATGCCATCTCACCCTTCAGAAGAACAAATCCAGATAGAAGGGTTTAGCAATGGCCGATTTAATAACCAAGGTTGTCACTCAGCATCCATGTTTCATCCCCAGGAAGATCCTAAAGAAACCAACAATCTTGTGAGACCATTTCTAAATAATCCTTTGGATTTTCCACTTCTATGAAGATCTGAAAGACTGAAACAGAGAAACCAGGGGAGCCAATGGACAGAGAGAGAGAGAGAGAGAGACAGACATACAGACATCACCCCCTGAGAGGCAACCACTGGAGAGATTCCAATGTTACATGCTCCCTACAACAGAACTGATAATTTCAGAGGTAATAAATACATTGGAACAAAGAATTGACGTTCAGATAAAGGAAGGCCAGCCCCCAGTCATTGTAACTAACAATAAGGGTGACTTTAAGATCTATAATTATAGCTCATTTTTTTATTGAAACTGACTTAGCTAACTTATTTTCTAAAGGTCTATCATTCATGCCTTCTAAAAGAGCTAATATTGCTAATGTGGTTATAGAGTTAAAACAATTTATGAGAAAGCTTAATTTTAAATAGATGTTTAGTGAATTGGCACCTGTTTTTACAGATTTAAATATAGCAAGTACATTTAGTCCTCCTCTCCATACAGTACTGAATGTTTATGAGAGGATTTGTGAAATGGATCTTAGGTCAATTTAAAAAAAAAGAAGTTTTAAACAAAATGAATTTAATAAAAAAAAAAAGAAAGAAAAGGAGATGCTGGAGTATTTAAACGTAAAAGACCTTAGGGTGATGAAAACTAATAAGGGGAGGTGGTCTGGTTATAATGGAAAAAGGTAAATATATTGAAAAAATGAAGAGATTCTCAGCAATGATATTTATTGGTTAGAGTGAATGAATTAAACCAGGCATATGGTGGGTAAAGGAGCAAATCATTGAAGGCAGGATATTGATTGAAGAATTTAATTATTTAATTATTTAAATGTTATTTGCCCAATTATACCAACCATTTTTGGGATCCCAAACATCAGCATCAGAAGGGTAGGGTAAATCCTCTAACCCCACAAAAACAACCAAACTGGTTTCGGCTGAGATAGCCTTCCTCAGTGTAAAACAGAGCTTATACACATCCAGATTATTTATACAAATCCTTTAGTTAATGAAAGCTGCCTATTTGTTAATTACAAGTGATCATTCAATCCGGACTGAAAAAGCCCACCAAATTTGATAATCCACTTTTTCTCTTTATAATTAAGAACTGTATGCCACACAGATTTGTTGGTCTTGTCATCGAATATTCTATCAATGACAGTAAATCTGAAGGCGGCAGTGACGTGTTTAAGCATATGTTTGTATAGTGCATTGGACTGCCCTTTATTCCTGATATCACTCAAATGTTCACAGATACGTATGCGTAAAGATATAGACAGCTGGCCAATATAGAATGCAGAACAATTAGCCAAAAAGTTGATGTCATAAACAAGACCAGTATTTTTGCTGCTAAACTGTTTGGATTTATTCACTCGAGTGCAGTTTGTGCAGTGCCCACAAGGGACACAACCACACAGCACCTCCCCTGTAATAGCTCGTTATTGTTGAGTTCTGAAAATCCCTTGATAATGCTTGTAATGAGTAAAGTGAGACCCAAGTGTTTTCCTTCTACAAAAAGAAAAAAGGCATTTGGTACCAAGAATATCCAATAGCCTATAATCTGCCATCAAGATATTCCAATGCCTATTAATGATATTCATAAATGCCCCAGTGTTACGTCCATAAGTGCTAGCCAACCTCAAATCAGGTGTCCTATCAGATGGATGTTCCTTGTATGTCAACAAATCCTTCCTATCCTGGCTGGAGGCCCAATTACTGGAAGTAATAATATTGCCATATTTGTAGCCTCTAGTTTTGATTCTTTGTACAAGATCACTCCTATATTGTTCATATGTACCCATATTTGAACAAACAAGTTTAACCCGAAGGAATTGTGGTTTGGGGATGTTCCTAATAATATCTTCTTCTTCTTTCGGCTGCTCCCATTAGGGGTTGCCACAGCGGATTATCTGTTTCCATTTCTTCCTGTCCTCTGCATCTTGCTCTGTCACACCAACCACCTGCATGTCCTCTCTTACCACATCCATAAACCTTATCTTAGGCCTTCCTCTTTTCCTCTTACCTGGCATCTTCATCCTTAGCATCTTTTTCACAATATACTCTGCATCCCTCCTCAGCACATGTCCAAACCAATGTAATCTTGCCTCTCTGGCTTTGTCTCCAAACCTTCCAACCTGGGCTGACCCTCTAATATACTTATTCCTAATCCTGTCCACCCTTGTCATACCCAGTGCAAATCTTAACATCTTTAACTCTTCCACGTCCAGCTCTGACTCCTGCCTTTTTGTCAATGCCACTGTCTCCAACCCATATAACATAGCTGGTCTCACTACCCTCTTGTAGACCTTCCCTTTCACTCTTACTAGTGCTCGTCTGTCACAAATCACTCCTGAGACTCTTCTCCACCCACTGCATCCTGCCTGTACTCTCTTCTTCACCTCTCTTCCAGAATCACCATTACTCTGAACTGTTGATCCACAGTATTTAAACTCATCCACCTTTGCCACCTCTACTCCCTGCATCCTCACCATTCCTCTATCCTCCCTCTCATTCACACACATATATTATGTCTTAATCCTGCTGACCTTCATTCCTCTTCTCTCTAGAGCATATCTCCACCTCTCCAGGGTCTCCTCCACCTGTTCCCTACTCTCACTACAGATCACAATGTCATCTACAAACATCATAGTCCACAGGAACTCCTGTCTGATCTCGTCTGTCAACCTGTCCATCACCATTGCAAATAAGAAAGGGCTCAGAGCTGATCCTTGATGTAATCCCACCTCCACCTTAATTGCATCCGTCTCTCCCACTGCAGATCTCACTGCTGTCTCACTACGTTTGTACATATCCTGTACCACTCGTACATACTTCTCTGACACTCCCGATGTCCTCATACAATACCACAACCCTCTCTAGGCACCCTGTCATATGCTTTCACTAAGTACACAAAGACACAATGCAACTCCTTCTGACCTTCTCTGTATTGCTTTATCAACACTCTGAGAGCAAACATCGCATCTGTAGTGCTCTTTCCTGGCATGAAACCATACTGCTGATCACTAATCATCACCTACCTTTTTAACCTAGCTTCCACTATTCTTTCCCATAACTTCATGCTGTGACTGATCAATTTAATCCCTCTGTAGTTACTACAGCTCTGCACATCACCATTATTCTTAAAAATCGGTACCAAAATACTTTTTCTCCATTCCTCAGGCATCCTCTCACTTTCCAAGATTTTATTAAACAATCTAGTTAAAAACTCCACTGCCATTTCACCTAAACACCTCCATGCTTCCACAGGTATGTCATCTGGACCAACAGCCTTTCCATTCTTCATCCTCTTCATAGCTATCCTTACTTTCTCCTTGCTAATCCACTGCACTTCATGATTCACTATCCGCACATCATCCAACCTTCTCTCCCTCTCATTCTCTTCATTCATTAGTCCCTCAAAGTACTCTTTCCATCTGCTCAACACACTCTCCTCACTTGTGAGTACATTTCCCTCATTATCCTTTATCACCTTTACCTGCTGCACATCTTTCCTAGCTCGGTCCCTCTGTCTAGCCAATCGGTACAGGTCCTTTTCTCCCTCCTTAATGTCCAACCTTTCATACAACTGTCCATGTGCTTTATCCTTAACCACCTCTCTGTCATGCACCTCATCTCCTTATACTCCTGTATACTTTCTTCATCTCTCTGACAATCCCACTTCTTCTTCGCCAACCTCTTTCTCTGTATACTCTCCTGTACTTCTCATTCCACCACCAGGTCTCCTTGTCCTCCTTCCTCTTTCCAGATGTCACACCAAGCACCTTTCTAGCCATCTCCCTTACTAGCTCTGCTGTAGTTATCCAGCTATTTGGTAACTCTTCACTGCCACCCAGTGCCTGTCTTAACTCATCCCTGAACTCCACCTCACAAATACCCTTTTTCAATTTCCACCATTTGATCCTTGGTGCTGCCCTCACACTCCTCCTCCTCTTCTTGATCACCAACGTCATCCTACAAACCACCATTGTATTGTATGCTGCCTAACTACACTTTCCCCGGTCACCACTTTACAGTCTCCAATCTCCTTCAAACTGGCTCTCCTACATAAGATATAATCCACCTGTGTGCATCTCCCTCAACTCTTGTATGTCACCCCATGCTCCTCCCTCTTGTTAAAATATGTTTTACTTCAGACATGTCCATCCTTTTCACAAAATCCACTACCATCTGACCTTCTGCATTCCTTTGCTTAACACCATACCTACCCATCACTTCCTCATTCCCACTGTTCCCCTCACCAACATGACCATTAAAATCTGCTCCAATCACCACTCTCTCACCCTTGGGTACAGTCATGACCACTTCATCCAACTCACTCCAAAAATTTTTTTTCTCATTCATCGCACACCCAACTTGTGGAGCATATGCACTAACAACATTCATCATTACACCATCAATTTCCAGCTTCGGAAACATCACTCTATCCGGCACTCTTTTCACCTACAAAACACTCATAGCATATTGTTCCTTTAGGATAACCCCAATGCCATTTCTCCTCCCATCCACACTATGATAAAACAATTTGAACCCGCCTCTGATACACCTAGCCTTGATCACCTTCCATCTGGTCTCTTGCACACACAATATATCAACCTTCCTTCTGTCCATCATATCAGCTAGCTCTCCCTATACCAGTCATACTGCCAACATTTAAAGTTCTGAACCTCACTACCACAGTCCTAGCCTTTACCTGTCTTCGGGCATGCCTTACCCCTCTTCTCCTCCTTCAGCCAACAGTAGCCCAATTTCTGCCAGCACCCTGTTGGCTAACAGTACTGGTGGCAGTCGTTGTTAACCCAGGCCTCAACCAATCCGGTATGTATATCTGTACTGTTGTCCGCATGTATAATTTGCCAAAATTTTACACCAGATGCCCTTCCTAAAGCAACCCTCCCTATTTATCCGGGCTTGGGACTGGCACAAAGAAATGCACTGGCTTGTGCATCTCCAGTGGCTGGGTTGATGTTCCTAATAATATGTTGGGGGTGAAAGCTAGACACATGAAGTAATGAGTTGTATGGGGGGTATTTCCAGAAAATTTGACTGTCCAGAGTACTGTCCAAATTTCTAGTGAACAAAACATCCAGAAATGTTATCTGATGTGCATGATAATGTACCATAAACTGGATTCCCCACTTATTCACATTAAGATATTCCACAAACTCATGCAAATATGTACTGTCAGCTCTCCACACCATCCAGCAATCATCCAAGTAAAGTCTCTAAATATCAATTTCCTCCAAATACAAATTATGCCCAGAATCATAAATAAGTTGGTCCTCCACATAAGCCATAAATTAATGGGGGAAAAAGATGCTCCCATAGCTGTACCCTGTACCTGCCAATAACACTGATCCTGAAAATACAAAACATTCTTGGTTAAAACATGCTCTGCTAAACAAACCAAAAACAAAGTAAATCCTGGCTGATACAGTTTACTTTTGTCTAGACAGTATTGTAGGGCACAAAGGCCAGCCCAATGTAGAATGTTGGTGCAGAAGGAGGTAACATGAAGTGTACAAATAAGCCAGCCCAGTTCCAATTGCATGTCAGAAGTAATACTCAAAAACTGTGTAGTATCCTGTATACATGCTCTAATACATGTCAATAATGGTTGTGAATATTTAGTTAGGAGCTGTGAAAGTGGTTCAGTGAGGGACCATCTGCCTGAAACTATAGGTCTCCCTGGTGGATTATGTAAATCCTTATGAATCTTAGGCAGAAGATATAAGTATTGGGATTTGGGGTCCTGTACCGTTAGAAGATATACATTGGAATCACTGATACTACACTCCTCCCTTGCTACTTTTAAGAAATTATCAATTTCTGCCTTGAACCTAAAAGTTGGATCTAGGGGCATGACTATATAGTATTGGCCACCCCTTAATTGTTTTTGGGCTTCATTATAATAAATATCCCAGTCCATTACCACCACAGCTCCTCCCTTTTCTGCTGGTAAAATAGCTAGCTTCTTATTATTTGTTAGATTGGATACCACCTGCGCTTCAATTTTTGAGAGATTATGAGGTAATATATGTTGTTCATGAGCATGAAAATCTAAATCTTTGAGAACACTGGACTGGAACAACACCACCTTTTGTTGCATTGGTGGCATAAAAGTAGATTTGTAAAATTTGAAGGCATCAATATTAGTATCAGTAGTTTCCCCATCAAAATACAATCTTAAATTTAGCAAACGACAAAATGGTACCACATCCTGTGCCAAGGAATCTTCAGACACAAAAAAGCCAGGTACAAAACCTTTATTAAGTATCTGTGTTTCAACCTCTGAAAGAGGTATAGATGAAATGTTCAATACATTGCAAGTATCATTTATTTTTGTACCATAATTTTGAGAAGACTCTTGAGATCCCTTGTTTCCCCTATGTTTTCTACCTTCCTTATGTGTCCGGGCCCTAAAGGGGTATTCAAATTGCGTCTCTTAGGGGTAGGGGATTCCAAAGTATGGTTACCATCCACATCCATAGCAGAGGATGAATCCTCATCTGATGTACTACTGTTCAACCCTTTAGATTTCTTTAAAACAGATTTGGGTCTCTTTCATCTCTGATTATGAAGTCTAGTCTCTGACTGGCCAAATTTAACCTGTTTATATGAGCCAAAGGGTTTTCCCCTATCATAATCACCCATACCCGTGTTAAATTTTCTTTTTTTCTTTATCTTTTAATAGTTTCTCTAAATTGAGTAGTTCTGTACTAAGTTGGTTCAAACATGTTGAATAACATGGTAAGTCCTCAAAACTTTTGGTTTCCTCGCATATCAATCCCACTTCTGTAATACAATGGTTCACCATCCGTTTGTAATAGGCTGTCAAAGCCTCAATGAAACCCATGGATGCCCTTTGTTGAACCTGGGCCCATTGTTCAGCTAAAGTGTCATCTATATTATTACTAGAGGCTGGATTCTTACCCGCAACCCCCTAGGGGTAATACCCTTTAACTGGTAGGCTTTGAAGAGGTTTCAAATTTCAAGACCAACAAATCTGTGTGGCATACAGTTCATAATTATAAAGAGAAAAAGTGAATTATCAAATTAGGTGGGCTTTTTCAGCCTGGATTGAATGACCACTTGTAATTAACCAATAGGCAGCTTTAGTTAACTAAAGGATTTGTATAAATAATCTGGATGTGTATAAGCTCTGTTTTACACTGAGGAAGGCTATCTCAGCCAAAACCAGTCTGGTTGGTTTTTATGGGGTTAGAGGATTTACCCTACCCTTCTGATGCTAATGTTTATTAAACAGTGAGTATTTTCAAACACATTTAAGTGCTGGCCTCTGTTATTTGAATTTGCTTGAGGTTTATTGGGCCTGTGTACTTGCCGTACTTGCGAGGGTGATTTTCGTTTGGATCCCAAAGATCCACAAAATTGTGCCTGACCCACCAATGAGACCTTTAGTGGATAGCAGGGGATTGCTTATTAGTGCTTGTGCTAACTTTCTTGACACTGTTTTGAAGCACTTGTTAGATGATGAAATACAAATTTGTAGGGACAGTTGTGATTTTCTGGAAAAAATAAAAACCGTTGATTTTAACAAAAAAGACTTGGTTTCAGTTGATGTAAAAGATTTGTATTCAGCCATCCCCCTTACACAGGACATTGAATGATTTTCTGAGTTTTTATTTTTAGAAAAAAGTAGAACAAGAAAAAATCAGCTTGTATGAAGACCGTCTTGAAATAATTTTGAAAAACAATTATATTTACTTTGAGGGTAACATTTACCTTCAGTTGAAGGAGGTCACCATGGGGTCCAATGTACGCTTACTGTTTGCTAATATTGTTATAACTAAATGGGAGAAACAGTTTGTGCTTGATGGGATGTATAAAGATTCACTTCAATTTTATAATAGATACCTGGACAATTTATTTTTGATATGGAAAGTTAATTGAATAGAGTTATACAGTATATTAATCAAAGTACCAATTTTTTGGCATTTACATTCCAGGCAGAAAAATATAGGATCACCTGTTTGGATATTCTGCAGGAGAAGGATGGTTTGGAAGGTCCATATATTTCAAAAATATATTGGAAGCCCATGTACTCTAACACTATCCTTTAGTTTACAAGTTCACATATTTTGTAACAAAAAAGAGCTGGTAAAGAGGGATAGTGATTTCATTATGGAGTATAGGAAAATGGAAACTATGTTCTTAAATATGCGGTATCTAGAAAGTATTACCAGTAAATTAAGGGAGGGCGTAGTAAGGAAGAGAGAAGTAAACACTTTATTCCCATTTTGACCTCAGACAATTTGCTACTATAAGAGTGCATTTATTACTACTTTAATATGGATAGTGGCATTGTTAAGTGAGACTTAGAGAAGAATTGGGCCATCATGGAGGATGATAAAGAAGTTTGGTACTTACGTATTATCGCAACCAGATTTTCTCGGTTGCGAAAAGTGCACACCTGCACAGATACGACTGCATATGATAGTTAAAAATGTCATTCTAAGTTGTTAGTGCTGCCAAAAAAGTTTAAATTACTTTTACAAACATGAACAATTTCAGAAATCCTTTTCCTGTTTTGCGTGCCTTACAGACGCATGCCTGACTTACCATGGCTGCAGTCACCATGAACTGCATTCCTTGCTTTCTTAGCATGCGGACTTAAAATAACAGAAATGCGGACTGTAAAGTGCAGACAGAAAGCCGAGCAGTATGTTATTTTCCTTTTTTTTTTTTTTGAAATGCATCTTCAAATAATCCAAAACCTGGGTTGTACAACTGACAGTAAACTAATTAAACGACAAAGAAACATGCAGCAGGTGGGCTTCAAATAACAGAAATGCTGGCAGTATTGTACAACACAGGCTTTGGATTATTTGAAGATGCGTTTAAAAAAAACTAAAAAAACAGAAGTACCCAAAGAGTGTTGTGCTACAAGGACCCACATTAGACAACATTTGTACAACTATACTGATCGTATTTCATAATCGTTAAGCAACTGGTATTGCCATTAACAATCTGGTTGCAATAATACGTAAGTACCAGAAGTTCATATGAAAGTAGGAGAAAAACCAGTGGTAATCTACAAAAAAGGAAGTAGTTTGAAGAATATTTTAGAAAAGGTCCCCATGAATTACAAGCCAAATGCCCCGTTTAAGGGGATGAGGAAGTGTTGGCACTGCCAGTATTGTAAATGGGTAGAGGTGGGTGAATAATGTTCGATTAATGGAAAACAGTTTAATATTAAGGGGAAGTTTAATTGCCTAAGTAACGGGGCTGTATATGTTGCCCTGTGTCTGGGATGAAAATGTTTTTCTACTGGAAAGAAAGAATGTACCTTCAAAGAATGAATATATGAATGCCTTTATGAAATTAAAGAGAAAAAACAATTTATTCATTGGCAAAACATCTTTTAGTATTCCCAGATCATGAATTCAGATTTATAGTGGTAGATCAAGATCAAGTTATGCCTGGTAACTGGGGGGGGCATGGACATTGCTGGTTGAAATTAGAGAGTTGGTCTGGCAACTAACTTTGGATGCTTTTAGACTTCCACGCTTGAATGATAACTGCTCAATAGCTTGTATGTTGAAAAAGAAGGCTTTAGAAAAGTAGATTTTTTATATATAAGAAAAAGTTTAAAAATGTTAAAGATTTGTAAAGTTATTTGTTTACAATATTCTTGAAACAGAACATAATTGTGAATAAGAGTACATTTTTATCTTGATATTTTATATTTTAGCATGTTAAAGACATTTAGGTAAAGTGAGTTCCTTTTTCTTTGTTTTTAGGTGGGACTCTGTATTGCATTTAAATTATAGGAATTCTATAATAGCCTTGCTACACTTGGGCATTATATCTCTTTAAGAAAGCCAGCTCTTTGTAATCATGTGATTAACAGAGGGTTAAAAATGTGAATGGGATTTGTCTCTTTTATCTGATGAAGTCTTGGGGATCCCAGGATGAAAGCCATTATCCTTGATTGTGGTTTTATTTTATTCTGTGATTCATTTGTGCATTAATTAAAGCTTTGAGAATACTGACTGCATTCTTTTTACTGTCTTCCATTGGGAGTTGTTTGTGGTTTTCCTCTTTTGTTTGTGGACTTGTGTGGAACCAGACAACATCCCAGGTTGCCTTTTAAACAGTTTAAAATGTGACCTAGCAGACCCACTTAGATCCCTATTTAACCATAGCCTGAGAACTGGCTATGTTCTGGTGGAATGGAGGACAGCAACAGTAATCCCTCTGCACAAAGGGGGACTATCAACTGACCATAGCCCCATAAGCTTGAGTATCCACATCTGCAAGGCCATGGAAAGAATCATTATGGACTTTATTAATAAGGCCATAGGTAATCTCCAAACTCTGGACCCAACCCAGTCTGGGTCTGTTAAGGGTAGATCATGCCTGTTGAACATGGTTGACTTCTTCGAGAAAGTCACCAAGGCCCTGGACAAGGGAAAGACAATGCATATCACCTATATTGACTTAGCCAAGGCATTTGATATAATCCTCCACTCAGATATTATAGAGATACTCTCCCAATTGGGAATTCATCTCCTACAATACCAGATGGGTAGCCAACTGGCTCACTGACAGGACACATACTATCAAAGTGGGTGACGTCACCTCTACCAAAAGACCAGTCACCAGTGGCGTACCGCAGGGTTCTGTGCTGGGCATATTACTGTTCAGAATTTATTTCTTAGACGTCCAGGCACACTTTGACAGCCTGTGGCTGACCAAGTTTGCTGAGGGTTGCAAACTGGGAGCAATTATTGAGTCCCCCAACAATGTTAATATACTGCAGACAAGGTTAAAGCAGACAAATGATTGGTGTCAAGGCCACAGATTAAAGCTAAATGCAAAAATGCATTATTATTCCCTTTGGGAAAGCTGACATCCCTGCTAATTACATTATAGACAGCACCCTTCTAAGTGTAGACCCAGTGGTACCTGATCTGGGTACTCAGGCTGATAGCAATCTGAACTTTGACCACCATATATCCACAGTAGTAATGAAATCCCTCTATGTGGCACATCTTATAAGTAAAGGCATCACAATTAGATTCCATTATACTCAGCCCTCATCAGACCAGTAATTGAGTACAATGCTCCCTATTGTATGTACCTCTTCAGACACCTGCAACAATTGGAAAGACCACAGAGGTTTCTCACCAAGAAATTACAGGACACACAAAATCTTATACAGAAAGACTGAACACCCTGTCACTGTATTCTTTCTCCTACAAATTGCTAAGAGGTGACCTGTACCTGAATTACAGGACAGTCTCTGATGAGAAACTAAAACCAATACAAAGTTACTGGAACCACGAACCACTCAGTAAAAAAGCTTTATTTAAACTTAAAACTGTTAGTAAAACTTTCGCCACATAAGGCTTCCTCAGGCAAAGTAAAACAAACAGCACATGTAACCTATTTAAATAGTATCTCAGTCACATGACATCATCTTCAATTAGACTTGTTTATGCAACTCTTTCAGAATAGGTTTTAAAGAGACACTGCCATTTAAACCTGGTAAAATGTGAGCCCTAAGTTGCAAAATCCAATTCAAATCCTCCACCTCTGTCCTATCTTTCCCTCCAAGAATTGTGTCATTTACTACCTTAAGAATAGAAAATTTAAAGGTATGATTTACTTCTTTAATTTTCATTTACTTATATAAAGTGTTAGTGAACATTTCTCTTCTGATTTCAGATAGATGGTTGGAAATATGCTCTTTAAACTTCTTATTTGTTTATCCTACATAATATGCTTGACATACCTTACATACGGCTAAATAGACTAAATTACATGCTTCACAGTTACCATATGCAGTTAGTTTAACTTCCTTCTCTGTCACTGGCTGTATTTTGCATTGGGTACTTCAGTCTCTGACATGGCCCTAATGGAAATGCTGCACATTTGTAAATCAAACTGCATGAGGGTCACTTACTCCACAGATCTAAACCTAGCCTCTGACATGAACAGATCATACTGGGAGATAGATACATCTCCCAGAGAGTGCCACTTCTCTGGAACAAGCTTTCAATTTACATGAAACGGAGCCCCTCGTTGACCCTCTTCAAATGTAGCCTAGATCAATGGATGGGTTACTGCAAATTCACTCCTGGGGTGGTGTCCATGTCCCTACTGGACAGAGAAAGTCGGTATTAACTACCATAGACCCTCTGAGAACTTCAATCACCTAACCAATGACAACTGGGGTAACTCTGGATAAATATGGTTAGGTTTGTAAAGGCTCTAGGGCTGTTAGCTTAGTAACCTATTATGAACCTATGAAACAAGACATCAGTAATTAAGGATCCTTGCCTTGCCTGAGGCACTCTGGTTTGTATAATCTAAATTTGGTTCAGGTTCCTAAGCATAAGTTTTTTCTGAAATAAGGATTCTTCATGAGAATGCTACACAATGTAATGTGATATGGTAGGAGGCCCTGTAGTTGCATCCTGATTAAAGCCGATATAAACTATTTTGTATTTATAAAAAAAAATTGCGCAGTATCACAGAATATGGAAAACCCACGGTGGTGGTGCTGCGGTAGCGTTGTCGCCTCACAGTAAGATGCTGTCCGGTTCGATTCTCAGCTACAGCATCTTCTGCGTGCAGACATGCGTGAATGGGCATACTTTCATTGAAGGTTGTGCGTCAGGGCTGGTACCTCGGCATGTAAAAATCAACTACCAATCATTAGCGGACCGGAGTTCCGTTGTGGCGACCCCTAACCAGGAAAAAGCCGAAAGACAAAAAAAAAATCACATAATATGGAAAAAAAGAGAACACGTTCCTCAAGTAGCATTAATGAATGTTTAGTTCCCTGAAAAAACAACATAAACAGTTCTATCCTAATACAGAAATAAAAAATAATTATTCCGCATTGTGAAATATAACTACCCACATAACTCTCAATTGTTCAGATTTTCCCAGAATGTCCAGATTTTTAGCTGAAATCTTTGCTCTTTCCCTCATAAAATTTGTGTTTTTCTGACAAATTCTTGAGGATGCAAGTCACTAGCTAATGACAGACATTTTAGTTGTGGACTCCATACCCCTCAGAAAAGCATGTTAATGCAAAACCTTTTATTTTATCAACTTTCTAAGTTTATAAGAGCAACATTTAAAATCTGTCCCTAACAAAATCGACTCAAGATTATGGTACTTAATGCTAGGATCCTAAACAGGAAACTGCACTCCCTGGAAGCACTCCTCTCCCTGGAAGATGCTGCTGTCTGTGCATTCACTGAGACATGTTTCAAGGCTGCGAAGAACACCCCTGCTATGCAAGGCTACAATGCCTTCCACACGTTCAGACCTCAAAATGAGCATGAACCAATGTTGAAGGTGTATCCATCTTCAGTAAAGCTAAGTACACCTCGAGACTGGTTAAACAGTATGACTCTGTTGAGCTACTCCAGGTACAACTAACTATAGGCAAAATGTCTTACCAAATCATTGGTAGCTATAGGTCCCCCACAATGAGCCAAGAGAAACATACCTCCTACTTGGACTTACTGGAGTCACTCACTGTACAGCTAAACACCTTGGTCATGGGTGAATTCAACTATCATTCTACTGACTGGGTAACATACATGAGCACAAACATGATTGCCAATAGGTTCCTGGACTTTGTCTATACAAATGCCCTGGAACAGATATTCTGCACCCCCACAAGGGGTTCAAATGTCCTAAACTTAGTACTCTCCAACATGATGGGTTACTGCACCCCTCCCCCCATGTGGTGCCCTCTCTAGTAAGGTCAATCTCATTCAAACTAGTTATTAGGTTCCTAGGTTCATAGGTAGGTACTAGGCTATCTGCCTGAAGACATTTATAAGCCTAGCCAGAATGTGTTGGCTTTTGCCGCCCCCTTAGATTAGTTCCCTGTGCCTCTGTCCAGCAGAGCCACTGAAGTGATCCCTGGGGTGAACCTTCTGTTTCCCATCCACTCGTCAAGGTCTCTCTTGAAGAGGGTTAGCAAGGAGCTCTGCCTAATGTAGATTGGAATCTTGTTCCAGAGCATGGGAAGTCTCTGGGACAGGAATCGATCCCTCCAACACATCCTATTTATTGTTGTGGTGAGGTTAAGATCCCTGGAGCATTTGGCACGAGGGGATATGGTTTTCTTTAGGTGGAGCTTGTTTATAAATTCTGGGTTGGACATGGCCTTGTCAGGCAGAGATCACCTCTAAGTAGGCGGTATGCAACCGAGTACAGCTGGAGTTTCTTCAGTCGAGCTGCATAGGGCATCTGCTTGAAGCTAGTGATCCTCTTGGTGAGGTACTTCTGTGGTCTTTCCAGTTGTTGCAGGTGTTTTGTAAGGTACATCCCAAATGGGGCATACTCTATGATGGGTCTGATGAGTGATGCATTGAGGGGCCCAATCACCTCTTTCAATCTGGATGCAAACCCTTTTGTGATTAGGTGGGCCACATAGAAGGATTTTCTAACCACTTTGGCAATGTAATTATCAAAGGAGAAGTTAATATCTACTTGGGTCCCCAGATCCCTTATTACATCTTCTGTATTTAGGGGGCTACCACCTATGTGGTAGTTTGTGGGTACTTTGTTTTTTCCAAAGGGGACGACTATGCACTTTTGGGCATTTAGCTTGAGGCCATGGTTTTGACACCAGGTATCTGCCTCAATGAGACCCTTTTGGAGGATGTCTGTGTCAGTTTGCAGTCGTCTGCGAACTTGGTCAGCCACAGTCCTCCTGTGCTTGCCTGTACCTCTGAGAAGTATATGCTGAACAGGAGGGGTCCTAGGACTGAGCCCTGGGGAATGCCACTTGTAACCAGTTTAGAGTCAGACCTAGCTCCCACAACTCTTACCATGTGGGTTCTGTCCGTGAGCCAGCTGGCAACCCATCTTGTGATGTAGGGGTTTATGTTCAGGCTGGTGAGCTTGTCTATAATACCTGAGTGGGGAATGGTATCAAGGGCCTTTGCAAGATCTAGGTAGACAGTGTGGGCTACCTTTCCCACATCTATAGCCTTGGTAACTCTCTCAAAGAAGTCTATCAGGTTTAGGAGGAATGATCTACCCTTAATAAAGCCGAACTGAGTAGGGTCCAGTGTTTGGAGGTTTCCAATGTCTCTGTTAATGAGATCCATGATGATGTGCTCCATAGTATTGTAGACCAAGCTAGTCAGGCTTATAGGGCAATAGTTCCCGGGGTCCATTGTGGCTCCACCTTTGTGGAGTGGAATAACCATTGCTGTGTGCCACTCTGTGGGCACGTAGCCTGTGGAGAGGCTGAGTTTACACAGTGTGTTTAGGTGAGGGGTTAGTTAATCTTTGAGCTTGTGTAGGACTCAGCCTGGGACACCTTTCGGTCCCATTGATGCTGTGTTTTTGGCTTTGGAGAGGGCTGTTTTAACCTGTCTGTGATTTCAGGGGCACTACATTCTTCTGGTATAGTTATGGGCCCTTTTGGGGGTGAGAGGGAGGTGAAGTTTGCACTGAACCTGTCTGCCAGGATGTTGGCTATATTGGTTGGTTCAGTGTATTTTGTACCATTCTGCACTAACTCCGAGCAGATCTGAGAATTGCCACTTAGATTCTTGACATAGCTAAAGAATGCCTTGTATTTATCTTTGGAGTCCATGGCAATTTTTCTTTTGAAGCTAGCCTTGGATGATTTTATGAGGAATGTAGTTTCTTGCTGATACTGATCAGGGATGTCTTCCCTTCTTGGGATTTTACTCTTTTCTGTACTAGTTTCCTCCTTCTATTGTATAGCTTGTTAATGGCAGTGGTGCACCAGACTGGTTACCTTTTCTTGGAGGAGTGAGTCTTGGTTTTGTTTGGGATAGCATGATCCATGCATTCTTGTAGGTGCCCGTAGAGTGCATTAGTAAAGGATTTTGCAGCTTGGACAGCTTTATCCTTTAGCATGGGGGCTTTGAAACTTCCCACCTCGGTCTTAAGTAATGTGAAGTTTGCTTTTGAAAAGTTTTTTACGGTGGTTTCTTTGACCGGGGGTGGTGGCGGAATGTGGATATCCAGAGTGATTAGTTTGTGGTCAGATCTAACCAGCAAGGGGTTGACCTCTGGTGTGGAACACCAGTCGCCCATGTTGGTGATGACCAGGTCCAATATGTTGTCACCTCTGGTGAGGGTGTTGACCAGTTGATCCAGGGCATTTGAGTTTATAAATTCTAGGAAATGTTGGGCAAGGGAGTTTGTACTGTAATGTTTGGGTATTTGAAATCACTCAATATCAGGGTGTTTGGTAGGACCTTTATGTTTCCCAGTGTTTCCAGGAATGCAGAGTGGGGGGGTCCTGGGACATGGTGGGTGATCTGTAGCAAGCTATAATTTGAATAGCAGTTTTGCCCATTGTTAGTTGCACGTGGATGATCTCTGAAGCATCGTGCTTTGCCACTAACCTGGAGGTGTGGGTATCCTTGATGAATATGGATACTGCCCCGCCTTTTGTGTTTTGGTCCGGGTCTTGTGGCCGAAATGTATGGTATGAATTGTAGCCTGGTAGTGCTGGGGTGCTCCCTGGAGCCTTAAACCAGGTTTCTGTT
This sequence comes from Protopterus annectens, assembly GCF_019279795.1. Classification (NCBI taxonomy): domain Eukaryota; kingdom Metazoa; phylum Chordata; order Ceratodontiformes; family Protopteridae; genus Protopterus; species Protopterus annectens. Next base: position 1,387,675,125 of record NC_056744.1, on the reverse strand, counting down.
ACTGCACATATATCTATTTTCTCCATACTGAGGAATGCCTCGAGTGCGTACATTTTGAGGTCAAGACTTCTGGCATTGAGTAGCATTACCCTCAGTTTTTTGTTACTTGTGCTATTTACAGCTGTTGATTTGTCTTTTGAGCCTTGCCTAAAAAAGGCACTATGTGAGTGGCAAGAGCCTTGGCCAGTATTCGAAAGCCTAAGGGTGACAGGTGCAAGCTGTCTCTAGCGAAGCCGCGTGGCTTGTCGAGCATGTTATCCCAGGCTGACAGACACTGTATCCCCTTTGAATGACACCAGAAGCTTAGCCAGTTGTTGAAATTGATAATTTTTTCTCTATACTGTGGTATCATTCTTGGTGAGGGCAGGATGCAACTCAGGGTCAGGGTCATACCATCCTGGGCTACGTGAACAGAGAGCCTGATATCTCCACAGCAGCAATAAAACTAAAAAATGTTTCCAAACCTACCTACAGTCTACTAAGCAATGGTCTAAAAAGTTTCAAACCCCCTGCAAACACAGTCAAAAATCACTCCTGTGCAGAATTGTACACAAATGCCTATATAAACACCTAAACAATTTTATACACTCAGCTATAGCTAACCGGATCAAAATCAGGTCCTCCTGAAAAAAACAAGCCACCTTGGTGGACCTCAAGTATAAGTAAGTTATACAACAAGAGGAAGAAACTGATTTCTAAGAATAAGAGAGAACTGAGTCAGCAGAGGAAAAATTCCCACCATAGCTTGAACAAGCAAATCGGATATTATGTAAATTTCTCTAAAGCTAACTAAGAAGCTAAAATAACATCCCTAGCTAAGGATAAACATAAGGCATTCTTTAGCTATGTCAGAAATCTAAAAGGGAATGCCCAGCTATGTGCCAAACTAGTAGTGGATGGTACCACTCATACTGTACCTGAGGAAATTGCCAACCTACTAGCTGACAGATTTGACACAAACTTCACTCCCCTGTCCCCACCAGCCATGCCTCAAAGCATTTCTGACCCTATTCCCCTTCCTAGTATCTCTAAAGATCAAGTCATATCTGTGGTCTCCATGGCCAAAAACACAGCCTCAGTGGGAGCAGTCTAAAACAAGACCTAGAGAGCTACTTGGCTGTTTCTTTAACCATAGCCTGAAAACTGGCTTTGTTCCAGCAGAGTGAAGAACAGCAACAGTAATCCCCCTGCACAAAGGGGGCCCATCAACCGACCCTGAGAAATATAGACTCATAAGCCTAATCAGCATCATTTGCAAGGCCATGAAAAGAATCATCATGGACCTTATCAACAAGGACATAGGCAACCTTCAAACTCTTGATCCAACCCAGTCTGGCTTCATTAAGGGTAGATCATGCTTGTTAAACCTGGTAGACTTCTTTCAGAATGCCACCAAGGCCCTGAATAAAGGTAAGACTGCCTATATAAATATATTGCCTATCTTGACCTAACCAAGGCTTTTGACACAACTCCTCACTCAGGTATCACTGATAAACTCTCCCAGCTGGGGATTAATCCTTACATCACTAGATAGGTAGCCAGTTGGATCACCAACAAAACACACAGTGTCAAAATTGGGACTCCACCGCTACCAGTAGACCAGTCACCAGTGGTGTATCACAAGCATCTGTACTGTGCATATTGCTGTCTGGAATCTATTTTTTGGACGTTCAGGCTAAAGTAGATGGTCTGTGGCTTACTAAGTTTGCTGATGATTGCAAATTGGATGCAATTGTTGAGTCCCCCAACAATGTTTACTTATTACAGAAGGGGCCAGCACAGACAAAGAATTGGTGCAAAAGCCATGGACTAAAACTAAATGCAAAAAAGTGCATTATTATCCCCTTGAGCAAAGAGGAATTCCCTGTTAATTACATTATTGGCAGCATCACCTAAGACTTAGGAGCACAGGTTGATAACAATCTAAACTTGAATCATGTTTCCACAGTGGAAAAGCCTTCTACAATGCACATCTCATAAGTAAGAGCATCACATCCAGGTCTAAGGATGTTATAATGCCACTGTACTCAACCCTCATTAGACATAGAGTACAGTGCCCCCTTTTCATGCATCTCACCAGACACCTGCAGCAGCTGGAGAGACTACAGAGATTTCTCACCAGGAAAATTCAGGGCCACCAAACCATGTCTTATATGGGTAGACTGCAAGCCCTGTCACTGTACTCTGTATCTTATAGGTTGCTGAGAGGTGACTTGTGCCCATCCTACAGGGCAATCTTCAACCCTGCCCTAAATGAAATGCTGCACATATGCAAATCAAATGGAATAACAGCCACTCACTCCATGGATCTTAACCTAGCCTATGACATTAACAGAACATGCCGGAGAGACAGCTATATCTCCAAGAGATTGCCACTGCTTTGGAATAGACTTCCGGTTCAACTAAAGCAGAGCTCCTGACTGACCATATTCAAGTGCAACCTGGACAATTGAATGGGAGACTGCCAATTCATCCCAGGGGTGGCACCCATGTTCGTCATGGAAAGGAGTTGTTTGTGTTGACCTTAGACTTGCTCTGTGAATAACACCCATCTAAGCAAGGCCAGTTAGGATAACTTGGGTATAACATGGTTAGGCTTGTAAGGGCTCTAGGGCTGTTAGCCCTGTAACCTTCTATGAACCTGTGAACCTATAATTTTAAGCCTTTGTTCCCCCATTATTTTTCTCTTTGTCCAGATTGTTTGGGATAAGAGGGTGAGAGGTATGCTAGCTAGCACATTAACAAAAGTGCTAAAAATATCAGTCAAGTACACATGATAAAGTAAAACTCTATAATAACAATTCATTCTTAATAAAATTAAAAGGAAAAGCATACTGCAAAGTTCAAAGCTATACTTATTAATTCCCTACACAATAGCAACACAACTACAAGACAGCATGGAATACAGAAGACAAACAGTAATGCTGTCTCTGTGCTGTACAGAGATGGAGTCCTAGATGTGACACAAGTGACATGGGTTCAAATATTAGCCTGGCACCTGAAGATCTGGCTGGGGGAGTAGGGAAGGTAGAGATATTTTACTGGGTAAACATTTGAAAAGTTGTGATCTGCTAGAGTAAATCCTGAAACATGTAGACTGAATAGCCAATAATCTGGACCTGCATACACCAAGTCTGAGATGACCATTTCTCATAATATTGCCTTTTGTCCCATATGGTGATCTTGGTGTTGGTATCTATAAGTTCAGAGGGTGTGGGGGGATTGCCCCTATTCAAAAAAGAAGCTTAAAGGAGAACAGCAATGCTTAAGATTCACTCTTCTGGATTTTCTGCCTTTTTTTCAGAATGTCAGTACTCAGTATTTTGAGGGACAAGATTTCAATAAGGGCCCAGTTTACTGGCTTACCTATCTATGGGGAGGTATTAAGCAAAGGATGATAGTCCCAGTGTTGATACTGGAGGTATTAATTTCAAGGGCATGCACAGGCATACATTCTTGACCCTTAATGGCCTTATGTCATTGCACATCAGACATGGGGTGTGAGTAGAGCATGAAACAAAAATCCCTATGCCCATGAGCATGATGTTGAAATGAGTTGTCTCAGTCTCTTTTCATAATACAGAAAAAGGTATAACTAAAGGTCTAAGGGGGCACGAGTGACTAATAGCATCTGCAATTGTGCGGAGAGGCACCAGTTACAAGCAATAGCTTTTTCCACTGGGTCCAAAACAATTACTGAAAAAAAGAAAAGACAAGTAGTAATCTGTGCACTGTAATTGTAGAAGTTATGGATGGCCTAGTTCTTTGTATAGAGGCTGAAAAAAATATGTTGATGTGAAAACAATCAACAAGCAGACATGCAGATTTAGACTGCTTATATCTGCCTGTTCAGCATCAATTGCTTTTCTCAATTTGCAATTTAAAGGCTTACCTGTTGTCATTGAGAGAGGAGTATTTATAAAATTAGGCAAACTGTAATTCTGAGCTAGCCAACTCCAACTGCATAGGGGGATAAAGCCTTGACTACATCATTCATTTGACCAGTGGCTCAGCCTCCTATTGGAGCTGACATAGAAGGGGAAGTAATAACAAGTCTTAGGCCCGCCCTCCTTTCTTCATAAAGAGGAGAAGGGTGTGCTCATAAGCACAATCTCCTTGGTAGAATTCACAGTGCAGACTGTGTATCATGGGGAGGTGTTTGTCTGCAACAGGGACAGGGCTAACTGACAATGTCACAGAGAGCTATGGTGTGCATTGCAAAGGCCCACTGCACACCAATCTCTGGAAAGCAAATGAGCGTGTGTGTGTGTGTGTGTGTGTGTGTGTGTGTGTGTGTGTGTGTGTGTGTGTGTGTGTGTGCGTCTATGTCGCGGCATACATCTTTGTGGATGAGAGAATAGTGTGTTATCTGTATTTGCAATAGCTGATATGAATTTGTAAGTTTATTTTAAGAAAGCTAGATGTGGGGGAGGTTCCATCTGGTACTCATAGAAATGCACAGTAAATGTACAAAGGAAAGAAGTGATGAATAGTGGATCACTCGTCTGAAGATGACAGGAGGTACAATACTGTAAATGATGTTACGAGTAGTCTAGACATTATACAAGAAAACTGTTCAAAATATGGAACTAAGAGATTAGCTGCTTATTTTACAGGCTGAAACAATACAGTTGTGTGATGCTAATGCTATATAGATTCTTTAGTAATGCAGGAGGAATGCTTTAAAAACTATGAAGAAAAACAGACTACATTTGTATAACTTTAGCTGTACTCCTTATTTTGGATTATTCTTTCATAGTGCTATTTGATATCTTGTAATCCATACCAGAACAGATTAACCATGGCACTTGTTTGTTTGGGAGCAGGGAATAACTAAAATGGCATTCCATCCCAGAATTTATCCCAGCCATAAGCTCATAAGCAAACGTCATCCTTTATGCCTGAACACAGCCTTAAATGCACAAAGAGAGTCACACATGCCTTTGCACTTTTTCATTCACTGTATTTGATATTACAATAGTTATAGCATAGCTACACTTCAGTCTAAAAATGATAATGTAATACTTTAGATGAAACATATCAAGAACCACTACATTTCACACAGGCAGCCAATAAATGTTTCATATCACTAATGTGTTATAAGTTATGTATGCAAGAACTTTGGGCAAAAGAAGATTTGTGGTCTTATATCCAGAGACATGCCAAGTGCAATATGAAAAAACACAGCAATGGACTCATTCTAACACCTGAAATAGGTAATGTCGTATACCTCTTCATCCATAAACGTCATTAGATTGTCAGCAGGAAGAGCACTTTTTTTCAGACTAGAGCACTTTCACCTATTAGACCACAGATGATAATAATGAATGCACATGTTTATATATTTAATAGTGTATATCTCCTTTAAAAAAACACAAATTTTAGAAGCAAAAATAGTAAAACTAGGAAGAGCAAGGCTAGTTAAATCTGACAACAAAAAACATAGTGCCACATGCCTAAGTCATAGCAGCTGACAAGTACGGTGGCCAGCATATATCACAAAAACTGCAAGAGTTAAATTGACATATCACTATATTATCACTCTCCCAATCTTATCTAGAATATTCTTTGGAAGTATACTTTGAGGGTACTTCCAATACTCTGGAATTATCCAAAAGCCTTTCAAGTATCTACAGTGTTAAATATCTGGAGTGTAACACTCTTTAGTAGTGAGGCTGAATTACTTAATCATTTAAAGAAGTAAATTGTAAAATATAATCTCTGGGATTCAGAAAATGAGGGTTGCAGACCCATAAAGTGCCTACTGCAAGTAAGTCAATTTACACAACTACTGAAAAAGTGATTCAGAGACAGTTTGTGCTAAAAGTACTTTGTCATAATTGTGTTCTCTGTCTGCCCATGCATCATATTGGCACAGGTTCCATACCTACCTCTCAACTCTCCAGAAGTCTGCAGAATGTTTCTGATGTTGCCTAATGTATTACTTGCTCTGTCCCTCAAAAATGTATCTTCTCTAATAAATCACACAGGATTACAGTCAGCCAATAAGGTCAGAAATTAGATTTCATACTTCTAATTGTTCAGAAAGTGCATGTTGAACCAAAACCTATTGTTCTATTAACTTTTTAAGTGAATTGTAGGATTTACTATGGTAAGGTCGAACCGGACCCCATCGAATGATGGGATCATTGTCCCACGCCCGTGAAAACAACAATGTCGAATTCCAACATTGTTGAAATACAACTCGATTTCGATCTCGAAATGGGCTTTAACATGGGGCGAGATTCATACTTCGACAATGTCGGGTTTGACATTGTCGCCGTTCGGCCTCCGAACTTTGATTGAAGTGGGTTCGAACCCACTTCAACCTTACCATAGTAAACCGAACTGGAGGAATATTTAAAAATTACCCCTGATTTCAGCTACTTATCCTTGAAATAAAATTAATTTACAACCAACTTGACACTTACTTTAACAAACACCACTTACTTTCTTGTAAACAGCAGCTTTTGGACAGTTAGAAGCACCATGACTGCTCTTTGGCCACTACTGATGACATCCTCACTAACATGGATAAAGGTAACCTTACTGGGACAGTACTCATTAACCTTACCTGGGCCTACTGGGACAGTACTCATTAACCTTACCTGGGCCCTTTACCTGGTTATTCACTCCATTAGATTATCCTTCGTACAAGATAGCAATGTAAGCAATAAATCTACCCAATTGTTCATAGATTTCCTGACTCATCGAACTTTCACAGTTAAAACTGGACCTGACTTATCAAATACAGCCTTTGTTCTTTTAGAGGTTTCTTAAGAATCAATGCTATTCTTTATTTTTATAAACTGCCTCTTGACTTACTTTGTCTACAACTCCTCTTTTATGCTGATGACATGTTTACAGATCCACCCTTCTCATGACATTATTCAAAACCAACTTCAACACTAAAAAAAAGTCCATGCTATTTGTCACAAAGAAAAGATGCACTAAAGCCACTATCTTGGTCCATATCAAAGCCCTAGACAACAACCTAATTGAGTCCACTGCATCATTTACATACCTTGGCATCTGGCTTGACCAGTCCCTCAGCTTCCGTGATCACATTCAGAAAGTCAGATCTAAAGTCAACTACCTCTTGTTCTGGCAATATATCTCATTTACTCAAACAACCTGCTAGCACAGCCTTAGGCAAATGTGGCCTGCTTGCCCAACTAGAATATGTCCTACCTCTATTCATCACTGCCTTTCAAAAACACTACCACCTCACAATCTCTTCCTAATAAAATCTGGCATTTCATCACCAACTCTCCTCAGTGTGAACATCATTGCAATTCCTTGGAAAAGGCAGATTGACTTCACATCCAAGACAGAGCCAGCGTGCTTCTTCTCTCCCTTCTCTTCAAACTCCCATGCCAAGACACCCCTCAACCAACTAACTATAAGACTAACAACAATCCAACCCACACTACAACCTAAGAAACCAATTAATTGATGACACTGTTGTCATAACTCCATCCAAAAAAAACAGAACCTGTTTGTTTAAAATAGTTTATTTCTTTTCAAACTATTTTAAAACAATTTATGGGAAGTAATTTTCAGCTTACCATTTCAATTGTCAATTTCATATTGCTACAGCCTATTATCACTGTGGCTTAGAAGTCGGCACTGACAAAGTACATTTGTATAAATTGCACTTACTCATAACAGTAGACGTTTGAATTCTTTACTGCTGCAGTAGCCTATGGGTTGCATCCTTTCAAGCATACATCAACCAGACATATTTCTAATGCTCAAATCCCCTAACCTACCACACAGTCACTCTGGCAACCAGCCAGATTCCTAATGCTCTAATCCCCAACCCTATCACACAATCACTCTGGCAACCAACCAGATTCCTAACACTCTAATCCCCTACCCTACCACATAATCACTCTGGCAACCAGCCAGATTCCTAAAGCTCTGATCCCCTACCCTATCACACAATCACTCTGGCAACCAGCCAGAGTCCTAATGCTCTAATCCCCTACCCTATCACACAATCACTCTAGCAACCAACCAGATTCCTAACACTCTAATCTCCTACCCTACCACATAATCACTCTGGCAACCAGCCAGAGTCCTAATGCTCTAATCCTCTACCCTATCACACAATCACTCTAGCAACCAACCAGATTCCTAACACTCTAATCCCCTATCCTACCACACAATCACTCTGGCAACCAGCCAGATTCCTAAAGCTCTGATCCGCTACCCTACTACACAATTACTCTGGCAACCAGCTAGATCCTAAAGCTCTAATCCCCTATCCTACCACACAATCACTCTGGCAACCAGCCAGATTCGTAAAGCTCTAATCCCCTACTCTGCCGCACAATCAGTCTGGTAACCAGCCAGATTCCAAACACTCTAATCCCCTACCCTACCACACAATTACTCTGGCAACCAGCCAGATTCCTAATGCTCTAATTCCCTACCTTACCACACAATCACTATAGCAACCAGTCAAATTTTGAATGCTCTAATCCCCTACCCTACCACACAATCACTCTGGCAACCAGAGAGATTCCTAAAGCTCTAATCCCCTACCCTACCACACAATTACCCTGGCAACCAGCCAGATTCCTAATGTTCTAATCCCCTACCCTACCACATAATCACTCTGGCAACCAGCCAGATTCCTAATGCTCTAATCCCCTACCTTACCACACAATTACTCTGGCAACCAGACAGATTCCTAAAGCTATAATCCTCTACCCTACCACACAATTACTCTGGCAACCAGCCAGATTCTTAAAGCTCTAATCCTTTACCGTACCATAGAATCACTCTGGCAACCAGCCATATTCCTAATGTTCTAATCCCCTACCCTACCACACAACTACTCTGGCAACCAGCCAGATTCCTAATGCTCTAATCCTCTACCCTACCACACAATCACTCTGGCTGCTTGTAGGAAGCTGGCTGGTGGAGTTGGTAGGCTACAACCCAGCAGCTACTGCAGCACTGGGAATAATAAACATCCAAGTGTTATTCTAGTCCAGTGATGGTGAACATTTTGGGCTCAGTGTGTCAAAAATTTGGAAAATGCCTATCTTGACTCTGCTGGCGTGTCACCCCTCCCCCGAACAATAAAGAAACAATTCTTTACATATTTATTTATTTAAAAAATACAGTCCAATCATGTGTGCTGCTGTGTTTTATAAAAGTAAAAGAAAAATCAGTGACTTAGAAAATGATATGCGCACTGATAATTGGGCTTAAAACAGTGCACCAAAATATTACCCTAGTTTTAATACTAATTTTGAATTGAATTGAAAAAATATGGAGCACACTGCATTTGACTTGATTAATAGCAATCAATGACTTTTTTGTTGCTGAGTTTTAATAAATAAGTGCAGGGTTACATATTTCTCGTATTTTTGCTCATTCAGTTTCTGTGGTAACTTGGGAACTGGTGAATGCTGGTGTCACCCAAAGAGTTGTGGTGTGTCATCTTTGATACTTGTGTCATAGGTTTGCCATCACTGTTCTATTCTTAAGTGCTTCTAAATGGCAGCAACAAAGTGGTCTATAGCACAATAACAAGACAGATCAAAGCCCTACTATACCCCTGAAAACCAACCATACACTGTTTTCAGTCACAGTATAGCTGTGCTTCTCAAGAAAAAGTTTTAATTTCTGCTTTTGTATAGGTTGTACTTTGACAAAAAAGGCTGCATGTAAAATATTTTAATTCTGTCATTTTGTACATTACACCGCCATTACTCTGATTTGGATAAGATGGGTTAATGGACAATAAATTAATGAATTAATTTTCTAAATTAAATTTTAGGAACACAGGATGGAATTACTCTGTCCGTATATTATATGTGCATTTTAAAATGTTTTAGTTAACAGCCTTCAAACTAAACACATATGCATATTGAGCAATTGAGCACAGTCTGAGTGACAGAATAGTGACTGGTTTACTGCACAAATATAATAGATACTTCTGCTTTTTTGATTCATTCATATTGTAAAATAGTTAAAGATTTAAAGTTACAGCTTATTTTGTGACACTCATTTCTAGTTTACTTATATGACGTCATTGCCAAAAAGGCAAATCAGTGTTGCAAGTGGTACTGCAGAAGTTTCAAAGTTGGGAACTGACCTCTAAATATTGCACCTTATAAGGGAATGCAACACCTGGGTGAGTGGCATAGACCTAATGCTTTCTAGTAACAGCTTTCCTCATTTTGTGAAGCCTAGCTGCTTAAAATATTTGTAATCCTTGATCAATAAAGCAATAATAATTTTCCACCAATGAAAACAATTGTAAGCACATCAAACCAGATATTTATGTAAATATTTACTTACTAACTTATTGTAAATCAGTCAGCCTCACAATCATATTTAGAAATCATTCATCAAACCACAGACCCAGAGATCTGAAATGGCTCCATGACACATATGTGAGAACCTAAAGTTGAAATCCTCTCAAAATCGATTACAAAAAGTCAAATGTTACTGGAAACAGCAAAGGTCAAAACTGAATATAAACATATGTAAATCATTATTGCAGGAAAGCTAAGCCCCTTCTGCACCCCATATCCCTGATACTTGTGCACACACACACACACACACACACACACACACACACACACACACACACACACACACACACACACACACACACACACACACACACACACACACACACACACACACACACACACACACACACACACATACATATACACACACACATACATATATACACACACACACACACACACACACATATATATATATATATATATATATATATATATATATATGGGTATATATGGGTCTATATTAGATTATCGAAGTTTCAGAACTTCGGACACCATATGGTCAACATCATATGATCAAAGTACTGAAACTTTGAAAATCTAAAAAAATAAAAATAAAAAATAAACAACATAAAAAACAAAAGTAACTGTTGAGCCCCCCCACAACCCCCAATACTTAAATATACCAACTCTGAGATCGCGCTACAGCGTAGCAAAGGGAAATCTTCCCTTTCCGCACCATACTCCTTTGAAGTGCGATCTCGGAGTTGGTATATTTAAGTAGCAAGGGGTGTGGGGCTGCAGGGGGGTTTGCCCCCCCGCTTAAACAAGTTACTTTTGTTCTTTTTTTAGATATTCGAAGTTTCAGTACTTCAATCATACCTTTCCAATCACCATAACTTGAAGCATGGGGAATTCATTGAATTAATGCAGTCCTAAACTTAGTATGAATTCACAAATACTCATTAATTCAGAAAAGGTGTTAAGACTGTCATACTTTAGATCCTCAGAGAATCCAATGAAAACAAGATAATGCAAAAGGAAAGGTCTTGAAATGTGTGTAACTAGCCTAAAAGTCAGCTTTATTGTTAGCAGCAAATAGACTGGCAGTCAGTGAATAAACCGAATAGGAGTAATAGAATTTCAAATTTCTTTGACAAAAGGTTTCTGATTTACATGGATAGTTATTGAATACCTTTGCTACATGGTTATGAATATCTTGGTCACATAGTAATCATCTACAAAGGAAATTTCATGTATCCATATAAACAATTCTGCAGATTAAAAGGTGTGTATCTTCATCAAGAATATAATTTACCCACTAATTATACTTCATTTGTGCATATAAAAAATTAAAATGGTAGTTAGATACTTAAGCATAATGCCAGATCCTTTCATCCTTGTTCATTTAATATGGCTGATGGTCTGCAAGCCACTTGTCAAATCAGAGCTGGCAAAATGAATGCTACAGCCTTGAGCTGCTCAAATGTCTTTCCCATCCATAATGCACCTGTGTGTGAACCTAACTCAGATTGACTTTGATGCTAAAGGCATAGCTATCTTCCTTCTACTACTGTGAATGGACAAAGAAACTTTACATCCTTCATAGAGACAATGGGAAGGCTGAAGGCAGGAGGGTTGTCATATTGGATGGACAAGGATAAAAGGATTGATTGTCTTGGGAAGAATCCCCAACTACTGATGTACCTGAGTAGTATCATGACAATAACTTACTTGGTTATGTCCCAAAAGAAGTTCTTCACCTTGACATTAGGTCTAACTTGTAATGTCTGGAAGATATATGCATGGCAGACCAAGTTGTCTCAGTGCAAATGTCATTGATAGACTTCCTGAAGAAAGCTATGGGGTAGCTACCAGTCTTGTAGAAAGTGCCTGAGTCTTATTTTGTAATGGTTGATTATGGTTAGAATCAGCATAGGAAATGCAGTTAGAAAGCCAACTATACTGAGTGGCATTCGAAACTTTCAGACCCAGAAAAGGAAACAAACAGTTGAAAATCTTTTCTGATTGATTTGGTACAGTGCAAATAAAATTGCAATTGCCTGTGAATGCCGAGAGTATGAAGGATGTATTCCCCCAGGTTAGCATGATTAGGAAAAAATACTGATAGACAGATGGGTTGATTTACTTTTGTCTCAGATGCCATCCTGAGAACAAAGGATGCAGGGAGACTCTGTACAAAGTCTAGCATGAGAGAGCCATAGATAAGGCAAGTTTTCCAAAATTATCCTGGCTCAGGTTGTGGTTGCCATAAATAAAGATTTCCAAAACAGAAACTTGAGAAGAATAGAAGAAGCTGGTTCAAAGGGCAGCCTTGTCAGTGCCTCCAGAATAAAAGGTGGTACTGATTATTTGATGGAGCCTGGGGAAGAAAATGCCATTCAAGAAGGCTTTACAGAGGCTATGGTAAGCCAAGAAACAGGAGTGAAAACCTGACTGAAAATTGGAAAGTGCAACCAACTGCATTTATAGTCGAAAAGCTGGACCCAGAATCAAACTTGTCAAAAGTGTAAAATGTCTGTAATGAAAGCAATAGATGGTTTAATACTTTGCATTGATGCCCAAGCTGTACATCATTTCCATTAACTACTGCAAATCTTATGGGTAGATTCTTTCTAGGAAGCAGGTAAGACTTGAACTACGTCTTTGGATAAGGATAGGTTGCTGGCCATCATGGGAACTAGAGAAACTAAGCAGTTAGTTTGAGGTTGTGAATGTCTTTGTGAGGCATACCGAATGGATGTGACAACTTATCCTTCCAGGAGGCTCTCTGAGGTGAGGAGTCAGCAGAGGGAATAAAATTTGCCTGCACTAGTATGAGGCAATACGGATAACTGTTGGTCTGCACCATTTCACTTTCTACAGGAGTTTGAATAACAAAGACAGAGGGAGATAAATGCAGTGCAGCCCAGGAGGCCACTGCCAGACCAAAATGTCTCTTGGAGACTATCCCTCTGGAGCGATTAAGGCAAAGAAGCTGTTACATTTGGTGTTGAATGCTACTGCAAAAAGACTGCAGTATGGCTGAACCCAGCAGCTGAATATGTCTTGTGCTACTGTTGAATTGAGAAACCCCTAATAAGGCACCATGATAGCCCAGATGTGCCTGTCCTCTAGACAGTTGGATTTTTTCCAGGAATGTGCATTGCAATTAGAAAGTGGTGTGAAGTGATCACCCATCACCATACTCTCACTGCTTCTTGACATAGTGTATAGGATTTGATTCCCCCTTGCTTGTTGATGTACCACACTACCATCATACTGTTGGTGTGGATGGAAATCACTCCTAGAGAAAGGCAGTCCTGAAGTTCCTGCAATGCAAGGAGTACTGCTCTCTCATCTCTAACATACTGATGTGAAGGTTGGCCTAGGGCGTACTCCAAGCACTTTGGATCATCCTCCCCTGAATATGTCCCACCCCTCCACCCCAAGAAGGTTGTGACCATTGCTCTGTTGGGGAGGCAGAAAAAAGGCCTTCCTGAAAGAATATGTAGGGAACTGATCCACCACAGCAACTGTTCCTTGCACTTGGCTGTAATTGTGATCAGAGATGATAAAGGATTGGTGAGTTGTGACCATTAAACTCAGAGTAACCAATGGTGAACTCTAATGTAAAATTGAGCAAACTGAACCATCAAAACTGATGAAGCCATCAGCACAAGACTTGGAGGACAAGTAGTGCTGGTTGGCGAATGTATAGAAGACTTTGAATGGAATTTTGTAGAACATGAACCATGCTCTGTGGAGGGGCACTATTCAGTTTACACTGTCCAGGTGGCACACAATGAACTGCATTGTTTCAGTAGACTGAAGGATAGACTTCTCTCTGTTGATGGATATGCCCAGGAATCAACAGAGCTTGAGAAAGTAATTTCTGGCTTCTATCAACAATTCCTTGGCTGTGGAAGCTAGGAACAAAATTATCTAGATATGGAAATATTGTGATTCTCTTTAGTCTCAGATGGGCTGTGATCACAGCCATGCACTTGTTAAACACCAAAGGGCTAAGGTGAGATTGAGCGGCAGTAGCCCTAACTGATTGGTCCTCAGATGAAAGCATAGGTATCTCCTGGAAACTTAGCTATCTTGATGTGGAGGTAAAAAAGAAAGGGAAGCAAAAATGGAAATGGAGTTGGTAAATAAGTTTAAGGACAGTGGGAAGACTTTTGTCAGGTACATAGTGGAAAGGAAGAAGGCTAGTGCAGATAAGGTATTCACTGAGTGAAAAAAAATGTAAGCTGCAAGTATGAGAAGGAGCAATGGTGCTAGACAAAGAAATGTGTAGCAAAAGAATTGGAATTCCTAATGAAATATAAGTCATGCGGAAAAGACAAGTTCCCACAACAGTTCTCAAAAGGCTAATTAATAGAGCTACTAGACAGCCAATAGGAAAGATGTACAATATATCCATGAAAAATGGCATGCCATCTCTGGACTGGAAGAGGATAACAGTTGTGTCCTTACACAAAGCAATACGTAAGACATGATACAGGAAAACAGATTGGTTATATCACCTGTATGGAAACAGACTGGTTAGACTCACCTTCACAGTAAAAGACAATAAAAAGATTCTGTAGCAAAGGTTGCATTTTACCTGACATTTGATTGTACGGCACCAACTAACATGTTTCACAGCCCAAAGGTCATGTTAAAAGAACTACTGTTGGACAACACAGAACCAGTGAATGTGGCCTTTTCAGACTTTAGAACAGTATTTGGCACGGTCCCAAAAAGAGACTTCAGGGTAGTCTAAAGTGGGTAGAGCTGAGATCAAGGATGACAAAGCAAGTAAAGAAGTGATTAAAAATGAGGAGGGGAAATAGTGATGGTAAGACACTAAGTGGGAAGATATATAAAGAAAAGGAAGTGATCATTGTGGCGCAACATGGTTCAATGTTTGCGCAGCCTTATGCTATGTTTATGCACTAGACGTTATTGTCTGGATAGAGAAAAGAATCTGCTGAGGATATGAGCAGTGGTACAAAACTGGGAGGCCAGACTGAGGAGGGACAGCTCCAAGGAAAGAAAAGAGCAACACCACCACGTAACGCAGCCTTGCTAAGGTAGAATCTGGAATATTACATGCAGAAGTGGAGGTTATTTGCAAAGAGCTAGGGTGACCGGAAATATGTAAGAAAAATGACTAGGAAGGTAAAAGGGGGGAAGAATATGAGCTTCAAGAAAAGTCTAAGAAAGTTATGGATGTACATACTGGAAGAAAGGAAGGAAGGGGAAGTAACATGGATGCACAGGAAGATACCTGCTCACTGTGAAACAGTGAAGCTCAGGACAAGAAGAAAAAGAAGAAAGAGACGGTGTACACATGACTTACATGTGGAGAAATCTAAGCCTGACATAAGAAAATTCTTTATGAAAAGTTTGGTGAACCAACAGAATGATCTACTGGAGGCAGTTTTAAAGCATAAATAAAAAAAAAAGAATCTTGAAGATAGAATGGAAGAAATGAATAAGGAAAGGAGAATAAAGGTAAAGTAGCTGCAAGAAGTGAGCCAATGTGATTCCTATGAAACCAGCTCAGTCATGTATTCACATAGTTGTATTATTCATGTACATGTAATACTGTAGCTTACTTATTTTGGTAATGCAGCTTTTCCCCGGACCTATAAAGTAAATGAGCTTTACAATATTTGACATACCTTATTAACAAACTGAAATAAAAACTTCTTCTTCTTCTTTCGGCTTTTCCTGGTTAGGGGTCACCACAGTGGATCACCTGTCCGCTCATGATTGGCAGTGGAGTTTTACGGTGTTGAGTTGCCAGCCCAGCGCCCAACCTTCCACAGAAGGCACGCACATGCACACACTCACACCTAGGGCTAATTTAGAGTGTCCAATCCAGCTACAGCATGTCTTTGGGATGTGGGAGGAAACCAGAGCACCTAGAGGAAACCCACGTGACCACAGGGAGGACATGCAGACTCCGCACAGAAGGCATCCCACCCGAGGATCAAACCAGAGAACCCTTTGCTGTGAGGCGGCAAAACAAACTGAAATAAAAACAAGTTAAAATAGTACAGAGGTCTGAGAATGTAAACAAAGTCAGAGGTGAGAACAGCCCATGTACAGCAAGGAACAATGTAATATATTAAAACTTGAGGAATTATAAGAAAGCAATGAATTAAGATTAGAATTACTTGAAATAGTGCTTTACAAACAGAGAGACCAGTGCGCAGGTGAAGCACAAGTATACCCTGCAAATTTTGTGTATTTACTTGATGACGTTGTTTTTAACAAATCCTACTGAGCATAGTACACTTAGCTGTCCAGCTGAAACAGTGAATTCAATAGCACACAGCATGTAGTAACTCATGCAGTACACTTCAGCTAGTGGATTAAGTGAGACAGAGCAAGGACCACTGAATGCTGTTAATTCCAGCAGGGAGTTATGTTTCTTTGAAGGACAATGAGGGTGCTGAACTGGTATACTATACAGCAGATTGGCAATTTGTACCCTATATGACCTGTTCTGTTGATGTGATTGACGACAGCTTGACAAAGAATGACATAATAACCACATTGCCTTTCCTTCCCATCTGAACATTGTTAAATACTTGAAGATAACTAACAATCTCAAAGTATTTTTGGAGAAGGCTGTGCACCCCTGCACCCCCAAATGGGGAAGCAGTGTTCCCACAGCACGGATTTCTATATGTACTGCCTCCAAGATTACACTTTGTATATTCTACCTCCAGGATCACACCAAATGTGAAAAAAGGGAAGTAGCATTTTTCTCTCTCCTCTAACTCTGAATCATTGGAAGTATTACATTCAGAGACTGGGGGCATGGGGAATAGCCTCACACTAAATACATTTTTTGCCTTGAGATTTACACTACTTTAATAATAGGCAGCCATCTAGTGGGTGGCAGTAGTATCATCTAGAGTAAACTGTGGGTGGTACATTAAAGTACGATCAGCCAAAGTAGACCCATATTATCAAGGAAAGAAACAAGACATTGGAGTGAGACCACTCAGTTCAGCATATGACACAGCAGCTCTTCCACTGCATACTGCAGTGCAGCAAATTAAGTTCTGAAGTGGGTTAAACACACAGAAGCCACACAGCAATGGAGTCCTGTGCAACTTATGCTTCAGCTGTCCACAGTGTGTTCAGGACAGAGGGGTTCTGCAGTATTAGTAGGGAGCCTTGCTTTGATGTGCTGTGATGTCTGCCCCACAAATGAATGGTATATTAGACACTTAAGAGACAGCCCAGTACAAATAAAAAAGGGCACAGCAGAGCATCACAGTGAGCCCTACCTTACAATGGCACACTAGAAAGCCTGGGGCATTTTACAGTATGCATAAGGTGCCCAGTGCTGTGCACTCACCATAGAAATAGCCCACAAGTTGTTCATGGGTTGGGTTATGGAGCACACACCCAATACTTTAAATATGGGTTCCCTGTTGCACTGTGTAACACACATGAGAGCTGGGGGGGGGGGCACAGCAGAAGGAAGTAAAAGAGTGGCCAATGATTCACCCCTCCTGAGGGGAGAGGGTGGCTTGGCTTGCTGCATGGGCAACACCCAGTGGGAGCTCTGAGTGGTGCAGCCCACAGACTCCAGGCCAGAGGGATGTACTGCCACAGAGTAGCCATATAAGTCATGGGTCAGTCATGCTAGGAAGCTTACATACTCCTCACTTTAAAGATTGACAGTGGCTGCATCCCTCAAAAGCTGCTAAGGGGATTTTAGGAGCTCCTGGGGTTGAGGGACAGACCCTGATGTCTGCCTGGATGATGGCCCTGTGATGGTTCCTAATGTCAAACCCCAGGTATATATTATTATCTATTACACTATGCAGATCTTTTTTGTTTGTCGACACTCTTGGTGGACCATCAAAAACTTATCTACACTCTGTTGTATTATAAACATGCTTGGTGCCTTATCAAAGCTACTCAATGTCCCATAACCCTACCACATTTATGTTATTCATTAAAAACTAAAGTAAATGTTCACACACTGCAAACACATCCTAGCCATCTTAAAACAGCCCCGATTCTGAATTCATATATTATCACTGCTGTTTAGTAGTTCTGTCAAGTCTGACTCTTTGTGACTTCAAGGATCATAGCATGTCATGCCTGTCTGCCAAGAATTCCTTCTTTAAGTTCTTGCAAATTCATATTCAATATTTCAGTCTTGTTGTCTGTTGACCTTCGCCTCTGCTGGCCCCTTCTTCTTTTGCGTTTTTATCTCGCCCAGCAGTGGCACACCTCTCAAACTGCAGTCATTGAAAACAGGGACAAAAGTCCTTGAAATGCAAGTATGTCAAGCCAAAAATCTGAACATCTAATTAGCATAAAATCTGAATACCGGATAGCACATAACTCTTCCTACTTCCAGTAGGAATGTGGGATATTACTCAGCAACACATGCTTAAAAAACAGACAGTGACAAAAACTGATGGCAAAATATAAGCACATTTATTTATTATTTCCTTTTTTTATTTTGCTTTTGTTTATTAGGCTTGACTGACTGCTGTTACTGAAGAACCCCTTTTCAGTGGAGGCCCGGGAAGAAAATCTCTATCATATTACAAACATTTTAAACAGACATTCAGTAATATACATGAACAGACATTAAATAATATAAATTAACAATTACAAATATATGCGCTAATTAGAATGCATTCATTTTTTTTTAAAACAAGAAACATCTTTAATAAATTATCACTTATGACATAGGCAATCACACATTTATATAAATGAAAACAAATCACATTAACACAATCCCAGGTGAAAGCATTTTACAAAACAAATGCTAGTAACACAATTCTAATTGCAAACATCATACATCACTTATAATCTTTCTAACCATTGTCAGTCAAACATTACATAGCTCATTCAAGTCCTGCCTTCTTTTAAACCTTATTCTTCCCCTGTGTGTATTGTTCCCACAATTCCCATTTTTCCTATGTAATTTGGTCCTACCCTTTTCTAGAGACCCCAGTCCCAGTTGTTTTATCTCTGTTACTATATTCAATAATTCTAATATGGTTGACTTAGATTTTGATTTACATGTTCCAGTAATTGCTTTTTTTGGCAGCCACCATAATTAGACTCAGCAAGACCTTACTATGTCTAGGCAATTCCAATTCTGTATCATATCTCAAAAAATAATTTCCCTAGGTACAAAAATTGCTCACTTAGCATATCTGACAGAGTAGTCTGCAGGGAATCTTTAAAGTCAACTAACTCATTATACTCCCAGAAAATATATTCCCAATTACCTATTTCTTCCCCATCTCATCTCCAACATTTGCTATCTACTTGAGGAAAAATTCTCTGGAGTCTACTTGGGGTATAAAATATCTATGTATACATTTCCAAGCACAAAATCCTAAGTGTTCTAGATTCTGTTGCATATTCGGGAGACATACATATACCCCCACATAGTTTCTTTGTGAATTGCTTATCCAATCTCTCTTCCCAGTCCTTTCTAACATCCTCTGATTGGTTCTTATCGTTATTATTCAATATTTTATATGCTCTACTAATTATTCCTTTTTAATGGCAGCTTCTGTTCTAGATTCTACTAAAAATGCTACCAGTGTTGATCTTTCATTTGGGACCCCTCTATTTCTTTCTCTATGCCTATATTCTGATATCAGTCCTTGATAGGGAAAGCAATCTCTAACCTGCAGTCCAAATAAATTCTTGGTGTCTTCCCATTCAATTACATTTTCCTCTCTAGTTATTTGCTTCCAATACCTTGGTTCCTTTGTCAGTTTTCTTCAATAAATTCCATCCCCCTCTTGTCTATTGTCTATATCCCTAACTGCAGTCATCCCTATTGTCAGAATCTCCTTTCCCCAATCCTATGTTGACTTAGTTCTCAGAATACTTTCTGCTACTTTATAAATGTAATATGCTGTGTGATTATTGTTATTCTCCTTAAAGATCTGCATTCAAAATCCCAGTCTATGTATAGGTACCTTAACTGTGTTGTTCTGAAATACCCCTTCAAATAGGGTAATTCCAATCCACCTTGTTCTATTGAAAGAATCAGCTTATCCCACTTTACTCTTGCCATCTTCGCCTCCCAGATAAAATCCTTTAGCTCTTTATCAATTGCTATTTGCAAATTCTCATCTGTTTGGTAAAAATATGCCTGACCTGTGCATAAGACTAAAGGGACTAAAAACATTTTATTGCTTGTATCTTACTATCTATATCCATATAATAGAGCTTCCATTTTTCTCAGTTTTTGTACTATCCTTTGTTTAGTCTCTTCCTACATTTTTGTCTTCGATCCGTCCTAGTCTATGTTATAATTTTATCAGGAAATGCAAATGTTTCCATTGTCCTACTCATTAAGTCCCAACTTACTCTGTCAAATGCTTTATCTGCATCCAGGCCCACTAACAACAGTGGCATTTTCTTACATTCCACTTCCCTCTGGATCATCAATGTTCTGTTAATGGTGTCAAATGTTTGCCTCCCCTCCACAAAACCATACTGATGCATATCTATCAATTTTGGCAACACTTTTGCCATTCATTTAGCCAGTATAGACATAAACACTTTATAATCATGGTTTAGTATTGAAATAGGCCTATATGAATCTGGATTTGATGGATCCTTACCCTCTTTAGGTATCACAACTACCACCATTTTCTTCCAGGTTGTTGGTACTTCTCCTGCTCTTAAAATACAGTTAAACAAAATCTTCCAGATCTTTATCAGTTTTTCCCTCCTAGCTTACACATTTCCACAGAATTACCATGTATTCCTGGGGACTTTCTTGTAGATACAACTACCACCGCTTTCTTCCAGGTTGTTGGTACTTCTCCTGCTCTTAAAATACAGTTAACAAAATCTTCCAGATCTTTATCAGTTTTTTCCCTCCTAGCTTACACATTTCCACAGAATTACCATGTATTCCTGAGGACTTTCTTGTAGATTGGTTATGCTTTACCATTTTTATCTCATCTCTTCGTATCCTAACTATTAATAATTGAGCCTCGTCTACCTATAGTCTTGGCATATTTAATTTTTCTATAAACATTTCCATTTGTACTTTTTCTTGATTTCCATATTTCTCTGCTTTATACAGACTTTCATAAAATTTCAGAAATATTTCTAATATTTCTACAGGATCTGTTGTTATCTTCCTTGTTATAGGCTCCCTAAGTCTGCTGACAGCCTTTTCTACTTTCTGTTTCCTGAGCCGTTGTGACAAAAGTTTTTGTGCTCTAGAGTCCTTATCAAAAAACAATTGCTTAACAGCAATCTTTTTAAGGTCATGCACATTATTGAGGTAATCCCTTGTTTTCTGTTTAGCATTCTGCAGTTGCTCCTCTTCTTGTTCTGTGAGATTCCCCCTATTTTGCAATACTTTAACATTTGTCAATCCCTCTAAATAATCGCCCTCTCTGCAAATCAAATGGAACAACAGCCACTCACTCCATGGATCTTAACCTAGCCTATGACATTAACAGAACATGCTGGAGAGACAGCTATATCTCCAAGAGATTGCCACTGCTTTGGAATAGACTTCCAGTTCAACTAAAGCAGAGCTCCTGACTGACCATATTCAAGTGCAACCTGGACAATTGAATGGGAGACTGCCAATTCCTCCCAGGGGTGGCACCCATGTTCGTCATGGAAAGGAGTTGTTTGTGCTGACCTTAGACTTGCTCTGTGAATAACACCCATCTAAGCAAGGCCAGTTAGGGTAACTTGGGTATAACATGGTTAGGCTTGTAAGGGCTCTAGGGCTGTTAGCCCTGTAACCTCCTATGAACCTATAATTTTAAGCCTTTGTTCCCCCATTATTTTTCTCTTTGTCCAGATTGTTTGGGATAAGAGGGTGAGAGGTATGCTAGCTAGCATATTAACAAAAGTGCTAAAAATATCAGTGAAGTACCCATGATAAAGTAAAACTCTATAATAACAATTCATTCTTAATAAAATTAAAAGGAAAAGCATACTGCAAAGTTCAAAGCTTTACTTATTAATTCCCTACACAATAGCAACACAACTACAAGACAGCATGGAATACAGAAGACAAACAGTAATGCTGTCTCTGTGCTGTACAGAGATGGAGTCCTAGATGTGACACAAGTGACATGGGTTCAAATATTAGCCTGGCACCTGAAGATCTGGCTGGGGGAGTAGGGAAGGTAGAGATATTTTACTGGGTAAACATTTGAAAAGTTGGGATCTGCTAGAGTAAATCCTGAAACATGGAGACTGAATAGCCAATAATCTGGACCTGCATACACCAAGTCTGAGATGACCATTTCTCATAATATTGCCTTTTGTCCCATATGGTGATCTTGGTGTTGGTATCTATAAGTTCAGAGGGTGTGGGGGGATTGCCCCTATTCAAAAAAGAAGCTTAAAGGAGAACAGCAATGCTTAAGATTCACTCTTCTGGATTTTCTGCCTTTTTTTTTCAGAATGCCAGTACTCAGTATTTTGAGGGACAAGATTTCAATAAGGGCCCAGTTTACTGGCTTGCCTATCCATGGGGAGGTATTAAGCAAAGGATGATAGCCCCAGTGTTGATACTGGAGGTATTAATTTCAAGCTTATAAATACTAGGGCATGCACAGGCATACATTCTTGACCCTTAATGGCCTTATGTCATTGCACATCAGACATGGGGTGTGAGTAGAGCATGAAACAAAAATCCCTATGCCCATGAGCATGATGTTGAAATGAGTTGTCTCAGTCTCTTTTCCTAATACAGAAAAAGGTATAACTAAAGGTCTAAGGGGGCATGAGTGACTAATAGCATCTGCAATTGTGCGGAGAGGCACCAGTTACAAGCAATAGCTTTTTCCACTGGGTCCAAAACAATTACTGAAAAAAAGAAAATAAGACAAGTAGTAATCTGTGCACTGTAATTGTAGAAGTTATGGATGGCCTAGTTCTTTGTATAGAGGCTGAAAAAAATATGTCGATGTGAAAACAATCAACAAGCAGACATGCAGATTTAGACTGCTTATATCTGCCTGTTCAGCATCAATTGCTTTTCTCAATTTGCAATTTAAAGGCTTACCTGTTGTCATTGAGAGAGGAGTATTTATAAAATTAGGCAAACTGTAATTCTGAGCTAGCCAACTCCAACTGCGTAGGGGGATAAAGCCTTGACTACATCATTCATTTGACCAATGGCTCAGCCTCCTATTGGAGCTGACATAGAAGGGGAAGTAATAACAAGTCTTAGGCCCACCCTCCTTTCTTCATAAAGAGGAGAAGGGTGTGCTCATAAGGACAATCTCCTTGGTAGAATTCACAGTGCAGACTGTGTATCATGGGGAGGTGTTTGTCTGCAACAGGGACAGGGCTAACTGACAATGTCACAGAGAGCTATGGTGTGCATTGCAAAGGCCCACTGCACACCAATCTCTGGAAAGCAAATGAGCATGTGAGTGTGTGTGTGTGTGTGTGTGTGTGTGTGTGTGTGTGTGTGTGTGTGTGTGTGTGTGTGTGTGTGTGTGTGCGCGTCTATGTCGCGGCATACATCTTTGTGGATGAGAGAATAGTGTGTTATCTGTATTTGCAATAGCTGATATGAATTTGTAAGTTTATTTTAAGAAAGCTAGATGTGGGGGAGGTTCCATCTCTCATAGAAATGCACAGTAAATGTACAAAGGAAAGAAGTGATGAATAGTGGATCACTCGTCTGAAGATGACAGGAGGTACAATACTGTAAATGATGTTACGAGTAGTCTAGACATTATACAAGAAAACTGTTCAAAATATGGAACTAAGAGATTAGCTGCTTATTTTACAGGCTGAAACAATACAGTTGCGTGATGCTAATGCTATATAGATTCTTTAGTAATGCAGGAGGAATGCTTTAAAAACTATGAAGAAAAACAGACTACATTTGTATAACTTTAGCTGTACTCCTTATTTTGGATTATTCTTTCATAGTGCTATTTGATATCTTGTAATCCATACCAGAACAGATTAACCATGGCACTTGTTTGTTTGGGAGCAGGGAATAACTAAAATGGCATTCCATCCCAGAATTTATCCCAGCCATAAGCTCATAAGCAAACGTCATCCTTTATGCCTGAACACAGCCTTAAATGCACAAAGAGAGTCACACATGCCTTTGCACTTTTTCATTCACTGTATTTGATATTACAATAGTTATAGCATAGCTACACTTCAGTCTAAAAATGATAATGTAATACTTTACATGAAACATATCAAGAACCACTACATTTCACACAGGCAGCCAATAAAGGTTTCATATCACTACTGTGTTATAAGTTATGTATGCAAGAACTTTGGGCAAAAGAAGATTTGTGGTCTTATGTCCAGAGACATGCCAAGTGCAATATGAAAAAACACAGCAATGGACTCATTCTAACACCTGAAATAGGTAATGTCAGTATACCTCTTCATCCATAAACGTCATTAGATTGTCAGCAGGAAGAGCACTTTTTTTCAGACTAGAGCACTTTCACCTATTAGACCACAGATGATAATAATGAATGCACATGTTTATATATTTAATAGTGTATATCTCCTTTAAAAAAACACTAATTTTAGAAGCAAAAATAGTAAAACTAGGAAGAGCAAGGCTAGTTAAATCTGACAACAAAAAACATAGTGCCACATGCCTAAGTCATAACAGCTGACAAGTACGGTGGCCAGCATATATCACAAAAACTGCAAGAGTTAAATTGACATATCACTATATTGTCACTCTCCCAATCTTATCTAGAATATTCTTTGGAAGTATACTTTGAGGGTACTTCCAATACTCTGGAATTATCCAAAAGCCTTTCAAGTATCTACAGTGTTAAATATCTGGAATGTAACACTCTTTAGTAGTGAGGCTGAATTACTTAATCATTTAAAGAAGTAAATTGTAAAATATAATCTCTGGGATTCAGAAAATGAGGGTTGCAGACCCATAAAGTTCCTACTGTAAGTAAGTCAATTTACACAACTACTGAAAAAGTGATTCAGCGACAGTTTGTGCTAAAAGTACTGTCATAATTGTGTTCTCTGTCTGCCCATGCATCACATTGGCACAGGTTCCATACCTACCTCTCAACTCTCCAGAAGTCTGCAGAATGTTTCTGATGTTGCCTAATGTATTACTTGCTCTGTCCCTCAAAGATGTATCTTCTCTAATAAATAACACAGGATTACAGTCAGCCAATCATGTCAAAAATTAGATTTCATACTTCTAATTGTTCAGAAAGTGCATGTTGAACCAAAACCTATTGTTCTATTAACTTTTTAAGTGAATTGCAGGATTTACTATGGTAAGGTCGAACCGGACCCCATCGAATGATGGGATCATTGTCCCACGTCCGTGAAAACAACAATGTCGAATTCCAACATTGTTGAAATACAACTCGATTTCGACCTCGAAATGGGCTTTAACATGGGGTGAGATTCATACTTCGACAATGTCGGGTTTGACATTGTCGCCGTTTGGCCTCCGAACTTTGACTGAAGTGGGTTCGAACCCACTTCAACCTTACCATAGTAAACCGAACTGGAGGAATATTTAAAAATTACCCCTGATTTCAGCTACTTATCCTTGAAATAAAATTAATTTACAACCAACTTGACACTTACTTTAACAAACACCACTTACTTTCTTGTAAACAGCAGCTTTTGGACAGTTAGAAGCACCATGACTGCTCTTTGGCCACTACTGATGACATCCTCACTAACATGGATGAAGGTAACCTTACTGGGACAGTACTCATTAACCTTACCTGGGCCTACTGGGACAGTACTCATTAACCTTACCTGGGCCCTTTACCTGGTTATTCACTCCATTAGATTATCCTTCGTACAAGATAGCAATGTAAGCAATAAATCTACCCAATTGTTCATAGATTTCCTGACTCATCGAACTTTCACAGTTAAAACTGGACCTGCCTTATCAAATACAGCCTTTGTTCTTTTAGAGGTTTCTTAAGAATCAATGCTATTCTTCATTTTTATAAACTGCCTCTTGACTTACTTTGTCTACAACTCCTCTTTTATGCTGATGACATGTTTACAGATCCACCCTTCTCATGACATTATTCAAAACCAACTTCAACACTAAAAAAAAGTCCATGCTGTCACAAAGAAAAGATGCACTAAAGCCACTATCTCGGTCCATATCAAAGCCCTAGACAACAACCTAATTGAGTCCACTGCATCATTTACATACCTTGGCATCTGGCTTGACCAGTCCCTCAGCTTCCGTGATCACATTCAGAAAGTCAGATCTAAAGTCAACTACCTCTTGTTCTGGCAATATATCTCATTTACTCAAACAACCTGCTAGCACAGCCTTAGGCAAATGTGGCCTGCTTGCACAACTAGAATATGTCCTACCTCTATTCATCACTGCCTTACAAAAACACTACCACCTCACAATCTCTTCCTAATAAAATCTGGCATTTCATCACCAACTCTCCTCAGTGTGAACATCATTGCAATTCCTTGGAAAAGGCAGATTGACTTCACATCCAAGACAGAGCCAGCGTGCTTCTTCTCTCCCTTCTCTTCAAACTCCCATGCCAAGACACCCCTCAACCAACTAACTATAAGACTAACAACAATCCAACCCACACTACAACCTAAGAAACCAATTAATTGATGACACTGTTGTCATAACTCCATCCAAAAAAAACAGAACCTGTTTGTTTAAAATAGTTTATTTCTTTTCAAACTATTTTAAAACAATTTATGGGAAGTAATTTTCAGCTTGCCATTTCAATTGTCAATTTCATATTGCTACAGCCTATTATCACTGTGGCTTGGAAGTCGGCACTGACAAAGTACATTTGTATAAATTGCACTTACTCATAACAGTAGATGTTTGAATTCCTTACTGCTGCAGTAGCCTATGGGTTGCATCCTTTCAAGCATACATCAACCAGACATATTTCTAATGCTCAAATACCCTAACCTACCACACAGTCACTCTGGAAACCAGCCAGATTCCTAATGTTCTAATCCCCAACCCTACCACACAATCACTCTAGCAACCAACCAGATTCCTAACACTCTAATCCCCTACCCTACCACACAATCACTCTGGCAACCAGCCAGATTCCAAAAGCTCTGATCCCCTACCCTACCACACAATCACTCTGGCAACCAGCCAGAGTCCTAATGCTCTAATCCCCTACCCTATCACACAATCACTCTAGCAACCAACCAGATTCCTAACACTCTAATCCCCTACCCTACCACACAATCACTCTGGCAACCAGCCAGAGTCCTAATGCTCTAATCCTCTACCCTATCACACAATCACTCTAGCAACCAACCAGATTCCTAACACTCTAATCCCCTACCCTACCACACAATCACTCTGGCAACCAGCCAGATTCCTAAAGCTCTGATCCCTTACCCTACTACACAATTACTCTGGCAACCAGCCAGATCCTAAAGCTCTAATCCCCTACCCTACCACACAATCACTCTGGCAACCAGCCAGATTCGTAAAGCTCTAATCCCCTACTCTGCCACACAATCAGTCTGGTAACCAGCCAGATTCCAAACACTCTAATCCCCTACCCTACCACACAATTACTCTGGCAACCAGCCAGATTCCTAATGCTCTAATTCCCTACCTTACCACACAATCACTATAGCAACCAGTCAAATTTTGAACGCTCTAATCCCCTACCCTACCACACAATCACTCTGGCAACCACAGAGATTCCTAAAGCTCTAATCCCCTACCCTACCACACAATTACTCTGGCAACCAGCCAGATTCCTAACGTTCTAATCCCCTACCCTACCACATAATCACTCTGGCAACCAGCCAGATTCCTAATGCTCTAATCCCCTACCTTACCACACAATTACTCTGGCAACCAGACAGATTCCTAAAGCTATAATCCCCTACCCTACCACACAATTACTCTGGCAACCAGCCAGATTCTTAAAGCTCTAATCCCCTACCCTACCATACAATCACTCTGGCAACCAGCCATATTCCTAATGTTCTAATCCCCTACCCTACCACACAACTACTCTGGCAACCAGCCAGATTCCTAATACTCTAATCCTCTACCCTACCACACAATCACTCTGGCTGCTTGTAGGAAGCTGGCTGGTGGAGTTGGTAGACTACAACCCAGCAGCTACTGCAGCACTGGGAATAATAAACATCCAAGTGTTATTATAGTCCAGTGATGGTGAACATTTTGGGCTCAGTGTGTCAAAAATTTGGAAAATGCCTATCTTGACTCTGCTGGCGTGTCACCCCTCCCCCCGAACAATAAAGAAACAATTCTTTACATATTTATTTATTTAAAAAATACAGTCCAATCATGTGTGCTGCTGTGTTTTATAAAAGTAAAAGAAAAATCAGTGACTTAGAAAATGATATGCGCACTGATAATTGGGCTTAAAACAGTGCACCAAAATATTACCCTACTTTTAATACTAATTTTGAATTGAATTGAAAAAATATGGAGCACACTGCATTTGACTTGATTAATAGCAATCAATGACTTTTTTGTTGCTGAGTTTTAATAAATAAGTGCAGGGTTACATATTTCTCGTATTTTTGCTCATTCAGTTTCTGTGGTAACTTGGGAACTGGTGAATGCTGGTGTCACCCAAAGAGTTGTGGTGTGTCATCTTTGACACTTGTGTCATAGGTTTGCCATCATTGTTCTATTCTTAAGTGCTTCTAAATGGCAGCAACAAAGTGGTCTATAGCACAATAACAAGACAGATCAAAGCCCTACTATACCCCTGAAAACCAACCATACACTGTTTTCAGTCACAGTACAGCTGTGCTTCTCAAGAAAAAGTTTTAATTTCTGCTTTTGTATAGGTTGTACTTTGACAAAAAAGGCTGCATGTAAAATATTTTAATTCTGTCATTTTGTACATTACACCGCCATTACTCTGATTTGGATAAGATGGGTTAATGGATAATAAATTAATGAATTAATTTTCTAAATTAAATTTTAGGAACACAGGATGGAATTACTCTGTCCGTATATTATATGTGCATTTTAAAATGTTTTAGTTAACAGCCTTCAAACTAAACACATATGCATATTGAGCAATTGAGCACAGTCTGAGTGACAGAATAGTGACTGGTTTACTGCACAAATATAATAGATACTTCTGCTTTTTTGATTCATTCATATTGTAAAATAGTTAAAGATTTAAAGTTACAGCTTATTTTGTGACACTCATTTCTAGTTTACTTATATGACGTCATTGCCAAAAAGGCAAATCAGTGTTGCAAGTGGTACTGCAGAAGTTTCAAAGTTGGGAACTGACCTCTAAATATTGCACCTTATAAGGGGAATGCAACACCTGGGTGAGTGGCATAGACCTAATGCTTTCTAGTAACAGCTTTCCTCATTTTGTGAAGCCTAGCTGCTTAAAATATTTGTAATCCTTGATCAATAAAGCAATAATAATTTTCCACCAATGAAAACAATTGTAAGCACATCAAACCAGATATTTATGTAAATATTTACTTACTAACTTATTGTAAATCAGACAGCCTCACAATCATATTTAGAAATCATTCATCAAACCACAGACCCAGAGATCTGAAATGGCTCCATGACACATATGTGAGAACCTAAAGTTGAAATCCTCTCAAAATCGATTACAAAAAGTCAAATGTTACTGGAAACAGCAAAGGTCAAAACTGACTATAAACATATGTAAATCATTATTGCAGGAAAGCTAAGCCCCTTCTGCACCCCATATCCCTGATACGTGCGCACACACACACACACACACACATACATACATATACACACCCACACCCACACACACACACACACATACATATACACACACACACATATATACACACACACACACACACACACACACACACACACACATATATATATATATATATATATATATATATATATATATATATATATATGGGTATATATGGGTCTATATTAGATTATCGAAGTTTCAGAACTTCGGACACCATATGGTCAACATCATATGATCAAAGTACTGAAACTTTGAAAATCTAAAAAAATAAAAATAAAAAATAAACAACATAAAAAACAAAAGTAACTGTTGAGCCCCCCCACAACCCCCAATACTTAAATATACCAACTCTGAGATCGCGCTACAGCGTAGCAAAGGGAAATCTTCCCTTTCCGCACCATACTCCTTTGAAGTGCGATCTCGGAGTTGGTATATTTAAGTAGCAAGGGGTGTGGGGCTGCAGGGGGGTTTGCCCCCCCGCTTAAACAAGTTACTTTTGTTCTTTTTTTAGATATTCGAAGTTTCAGTACTTCAATCATACCTTTCCAATCACCATAACTTGAAGCATGGGGAATTCATTGAATTAATGCAGTCCTAAACTTAGTATGAATTCACAAATACTCATTAATTCAGAAAAAGTGTTAAGACTGTCATACTTTAGATCCTCAGAGAATCCAATGAAAACAAGATAATGCAAAAGGAAAGGTCTTGAAATGTGTGTAACTAGCCTAAAAGTCAGCTTTATTGTTAGCAGCAAATAGACTGGCAGTCAGTGAATAAACCGAATAGGAGTAATAGAATTTCAAATTTCTTTGACAAAGGTTTCTGATTTACATGGATAGTTATTGAATACCTTTGCTACATGGTTATGAATATCTTGGTCACATAGTAATCATCTACAAAGGAAATTTCATGTATCCATATAAACAATTCTGCAGATTAAAAGGTGTGTATCTTCATCAAGAATATAATTTACCCACTAATTATACTTCATTTGTGCATATAAAAAATTAAAATGGTAGTTAGATACTTAAGCATAATGCCAGATCCTTTCATCCTTGTTCATTTAATATGGCTGATGGTCTGCAAGCCACTTGTCAAATCAGAGCTGGCAAAATGAATGCTACAGCCTTGAGCTGCTCAAATGTCTTTCCCATCCATAATGCACCTGTGTGTGAACCTAACTCAGATTGACTTTGATGCTAAAGGCATAGCTATCTTCCTTCTACTACTGTGAGTGGACAAAGAAACTTTACATCCTTCATAGAGACAATGGGAAGGCTGAAGGCAGGAGGGTTGTCATATTGGATGGACAAGGATAAAAGGATTGATTGTCTTGGGAAGAATCCCCAACTACTGATGTACCTGAGTAGTATCATGACAATAACTTACTTGGTTATGTCCCAAAAGAAGTTCTTCACCTTGACATTATGTCTAACTTGTAATGTCTGGAAGATATATGCATGGCAGACCAAGTTGCCTCAGTGCAAATGTCATTGATAGACTTCCTGAAGAAAGCTATGGGGGTAGCTACCAGTCTTGTAGAAAGTGCCTGAGTTTTATTTTGTAATGGTTGATTATGGTTAGAATCAGCATAGGAAATGCAGTTAGAAAGCCACCTATACTGAGTGGCATTCGAAACTTTCAGACCCAGAAAAGGAAACAAACAGTTGAAAATCTTTTCTGATTGATTTGGTACAGTGAAAATAAAATTGCAATTGCCTGTGAATGCCGAGAGTATGAAGGATGTATTCCCCCAGGTTAGCATGATTAGGAAAAAATACTGATAGATGGGTTGATTTAATTTTGTCTCAGATGCCACCCTGAACAACAAAGGAGGGGTTAGGATGCAGGGAAACTCTGTACAAAGTCTAGCATGAGAGAGCCATAGATAAGGCAAGTTTTCCAAAACTATCCTGGCTCAGGTTGTGGTTGCCATAAATAAAGATTTCCAAAACAGAAACTTGAGAAGAATAGAAGAAGCTGGTTCAAAGGGCAGCCTTGTCAGTGCCTCCAGAATAAAAGGTGGTACTCATTCTTTGATGGAGCCTGGGGAAGAAAATGCCATTCAAGAAGGCTTTACGGAGGCTATGGTAAGCAAAGAAACAGGAGTGAAAACCTGACTGAAAATTGGAAAGTGCAACCAACTGCATTTATAGTCGAAAAGCTGGACCCAGAATCAAACTTGTCAAAAGTGTAAAATGTCTGTAATGAAAGCAATAGATGGTTTAATACTTTGAATTGATGCCCAAGCTGTGCATCATTTCCATTAACTACTGCAAATCTTATGGGTAGATTCTTTCTAGGAAGCAGGTAAGAATTGAACCACTTCTTTGGATAAGGATAGGTTGCTGGCCATCATGGGAACTAGAGAAACTAAGCAGTTAGTTTGAGGTTGTGAATGTCTTTGTGAGGCATACCAAATGGATGTGACAACTTATCCTTCCAGGAGGCTCTCTGAGGTGAGGAGTCAGCAGAGGGAATAAAAGTTGCCTGCACTAGTATGAGGCAATGAGGATAACTGTTGGTCTGCACCATTTCACTTTCTACAGGAGTTTGAATAACAAAAGACAGAGGGAGATAAATGCAGTGCAGCCCGGGAGGCCACTGTCAGACCAGAATGTCTCTTGAAGACTATCCCTCTGGAGCGATTAAGGCAAAGAAGCTGTTACATTTGGTGTTGAATGCTACTGCAAAAAGACTGCAGTATGGCTGAACCCAGCAGCTGAATATGTCTTGTGCTACTGTTGAATTGAGAAACCCCTACTAAGGCACCATGATAGCCCAGATATGCCTGTCCTCTAGACAGTTGGATTTTTTCCCGGAATGTGCATTGCAATTAGAAAGTGGTGTGAAGTGATCACCCATCACCATACTCTCACTGCTTCTTGACATAGTGTATAGGATTTGATTCCCCCTTGCTTGTTGATGTACCACACTACCATCATACTGTTGGTGTGGATGGAAATCACTCCTAGAGAAAGGAAGTCCTGGAGTTCCTGCAATGCAAGGAGAACTGCTCTCTCATCTCTAACACACTGATGTGAAGGTTGGCCTAGGGCGTACTCCAAGCACTTTGGATCATCCTCCCCTGAATATGTCCCACCCCTCCACCCCAAGAAGGTTGTGACCATTGCTCTGTTGGGGAGGCAGAAAAAAGGCCTTCCTGAAAAAATATGTAGGGAATTGATCCACCACAGCAGCTGTTCCTTGCACTTGGCTGTAATTGTGATCAGAGATGATAAAGGATTGGTGAGTTGTGACCATTAAACTCAGAGTAACCATTGGAGAACTCTAATGT